>NW_019213983.1:160506-194295 GCF_002532875.2 Varroa jacobsoni | reverse complement strand
TAGATATCGCAAGCTGAGATTCTATGAGCTTTATTTGAATTTGTTTTATGAAGACATCTGATCATCGTAACAGCGAAAAAGAAACCACAACAGCAAAAATGCTTCTACAATAGGGAGGAATGTTGTTTACTCGCTTCAGACCAATAGCCATACTTAGGTATGGCCAGTGTCTTCCCCGGTGCCTAGTTCTTCATGTTGTCTTTATGTTGCTTAGTTAAGAACAATCTGAATTGGAAAATCGAACAACGGATGGATTTGGTTGAATAGTCGAACGCGCGTAAGAGCAAGTTTACAGCATGGATTGCGCACCGTGGTGCGGAACAGCAAAATAGCTAGATTTCACATTGGTTCTAGTCTGTGATTTCAAATACGTATTGTCAAACACTCGAGAGAAGATGCCCTGGCTAACCTTCGTACACTTCGGCCTCACCTCAACGAACGGCGACATCACACTCAACTTGAATTAATGAAAGTAGTCGCCTGACTAGCCGGCTATGATCATGCGCTTATGTTTGTGTCCCCTTACTAGCGTTGTGCCGTACAGCTTATCTATTGACATGAACAACGTACCTAATAAAGATGATTAGCAATACATTTTAAGTGTATATAACGTAATTATGGCGACAAACAAGGTGCGACAACATTCTAGCAAAGAACGTCAACAAGAAATGAATGTGTCCTGTATTCGTCAATTCTGTGAGACATCATTAAACGTATACAACACTGTACATCTTTGCAATTTATTGCATAATACTAACGAGCTGTGTAAAAAAAGAACAATATTAGCAATAAATTGGCAAACAAACAGGCCAGTAAGTAAAAAACTTCACAAAGCTGCCAAATACGAACAATGTAGGAACTTTATACACAGATGGACATAATCCTGATGTAGTGAAAATATATTTGAAGAAAAAAATAACATGAGCGAGTACGAGAAACAAGACGATTGGATAAGGAGGTCAAATTTCCGATGTTACCTCAAGAGGTGACAAAGCCGACGCACTGAAGAACAAACTGTTCTAAGCAACGAACAGAGAATAAATACAACTGGCCTTAATGATCAAGAAAAAAACTACTATCAAATGACAACAGAAGGAGAATTCAGACACAAACACCTACAGGATCTCGTACGGATGTTTGCAAAGCACGTTAATCTAGACGAAGTTGGTAGAGAACACGAACGCTTCCCTGCACTAATAAATTCACAGAAAGGTCACAGTTGAAGCACTGGTACAATACACATATGTACTATTATCATTATCACAGCACATGCCCCCACATACGTGTATGTACGTACAATACATAGGTGATGAAGTAGAAAATGTATGTACTGCAAATGACATTATAATTATTCAATAAATAATTGCCATAATAATGAATAATAACTTTATGACAATTCCGTGGCTGTACGGGCTTGGTGACCATGTCGAGTGATCTATAACGAAATCCTCGTATACGCATCCTCGGAGTTCCGACGATATCTTCCATAGAATCACCGCTAGAAGAAAGCTAGCAAGATGCGTAAAAAATACGGTATTCTTGAGAGAGGTGATAATGAAAATAATAAATGGTAATAATACATAGGAAAAATGAAACACGAGTAACGTATGCAAAAGAGAAGAGCATATATCAGAATTAGAAAGACCATGGACCTTGTATGCGAGAAAAGATACATTGGCGGTTCCGACTACAAAGCGGATGATTTTAATATAACAATAGTAACAATGCGGTCGGCTAATTGGAGAAAAAGGAAAATAGCTGTCTCCAACTGTTTGTTTACTTAGTTGGTCAAGACTTTCAGAGATCAATGGCGCCTTTCCTTGAGTCGGCGTTAACACCTAAACACATTGTAATTGATCTTTTCCACATGGACACCTTAGGTTCAGGCGGATCGTAAAATAAAGGATATAGCAGGGTATCGGAAAAATACTAAACAAGAAGCGCACGCCCGTTAGAAAGCTCCATGGTGGTGAATGAACGATAAATCTATGGTTTGTTAAAACACGCACTCACAATAGAGAGGCGAAGCTATAGCCTAAATATTTGAATTCATCGAACATCATTTCTATGAGGCATTGCTGTTATCCGTGGCTATTTTTACTACTTTTATGTACCATTTTAATGTGTCTATGTTCTATGCCACCCGTCCCTATTAGGGTGCAATAGGAGATCTGTACAGAGGCGGTTGAGTTCTAAGAGTTCGTCCCATTAGAGGATTTGTGATATCGCTTAACACCCATGATCCGTTTGTTTCGGCTGACTGATACTATTTGATTCCCGTTTTGCGGTGTTGGTGCGTAACCCGTGATATCAGTACAGCTTTAGAAAAGCTCGTTTTTCCTATGGACGTTGCTTGGTTGCTTCTATGATTTGTGTTCGCTTTATTTTTATTTACGATTAATTTTTTTCGTTTACGATCTATTTATTCTTCTAGTATGTTACACTATTGTGTTTAACATAAGTACTTATGATAAAAACACACAATTAGTTCTGTATAGTGGATTGATGCGTTATCAATAGTACAAATCGGAAATTACCCAGTATTTGCTCTGTGCCAAGACACGCCACTAAATGAGTCCAGATAGTAGGAAAATCTGGTACTGCTTAGGCTTGCGCGCGGAAAGATCAAAGACCCTGCGCGATGACACCCACAAACATACACATCTGGCGAATTTCACACACGGATTATTACTATTGTCTATTAGTTAATAAGATAAATACATTTAAGGAGAACTAAATACATTGAGGTTTGAAGCCGTGTGGACGCCTCGAATATCGAAGTGGTACTCGGTTATTGGCTTCGCAGAACCGAATCTCGGCACAGCGCCTATCTAAAATGATAATAGTAAGATCTCCGTAGGTTTCGAGCTCGGAGCGAAGCTTCTTAGCCTTAACAATGTTCAACTTGAGTTTGTATTCATTGCCAGTTCAGTTGCTTTGGAATGGCGCAAAAAAAACGTTACAAAATATACTGTAGACTACGCGATATGCGCTTTTGAATCCATATCGATCTTCAACGCAAAACCGAAGATCGATCCCTTATGTTCATTCTTCCACGCATAAATGATATAATACAACCTAGTATAAATATATATAGATAAGTATGATTTCGTAAGAAGATATGTATGAATTGCCTATGCGTTTATGTAAAAGAATAATTAAAATAAATAATAGATATACACAGTATATACACAAATTGATCGTTGTCACTTCAATAAAGTAAACTTATCCAGTTCGTTAAAATTTCTCATCAGCAATGATTCGAGTCTTGTTTTCTATTAGAAACCTAACTAGAGACGGATTTTTAATGCTATAAAGGAGTTTGTAGGAAAAAGATACATTAAGCTGAAATATAGAGTCGAGGCATAGCTTATTACTAATCAGCTTTTTCATGCATGTTATCAATGGCCATTAGACTATAGAGATAATTTTCTTAGAACGAGACGCTTGTGCATGCATATACCCGTAAAGCAACATGTGCAACTGCACAGTAGGTAATGATCACTGCTACGACTCCACGATCGTAAGAGGGATCATGGATTCTGAAGATTTATCTTCGAACTGTGAAGCGAAGCGCCATTTCTTGAAATCGTTATTTAATAATTCCGTTAGAACCATATAGAGATAGTAAAATCAGTAAATACTTTGGTCTTTCTCGTTCTATATCTATGGTATCCTATTTAAAAGAAGAGAAATCGACAAGCTGTTTGTTGTAGCGAGCGTCCGTTTATTTTCTATATTTAATGCTAGAAAGAAGGCCGGTTATTGACACAACATCTCTCATTGTCGTAACCTGGATCAGTGTCAACCGACTAAATATCAGTAAGGTGGGACGTAACGTCGACGAGATAGTAAACTAGGTTGGCCTGAAATCTCTTTATTGCCGGTTTTGATACGGCTTTTGAAAATTCTGGAAAATACTCCCGAGACAAACCGAAAGATTTTTTGATAACGTTAGGATCCTAAAGGATTTCTAATTAATAATAAATCACTAACTCTAAAATGGATCTAAAAGCAATTTTTGATACGCTAAATTTTTTTACTCGCAAGCATTTGACGCCCGCGTTGGGAAAGAGATCCAACTAGATCGTTTAGATAGGTTCCTACGGTTAGCCCTTTTTGGGGCTCCGTTTTTATCTTTTGGTCCCTTAAGCCGTTTCGACTCTGCATTCTCCATACTTTTGGCCTACTACCAGCTCGAAATTAAATTCCGCTGGAATTTTTTGTGTGCAGTATATCTCAGAGGCAGCTTACTCGTAGTAACACAATAAGAAGGCAAGCGAATGAAGATATTAGGCTACATCACCAATGGAGCAACTGGGAATCACGAGGACCACTAATAGCCCCAGACTGGCCCGTCATCTAAGCAGGAAAGAGGTCAGAACGATAACATTGGCATGGAATTTTGTCGACTGTTATGATGAATCAAAATGCATACCTATTTTGGCAATTAAAGTTTGAGCACGAACCCACGAACAAAATCGTCAATCTTACTTTATTAAGCAGGATGACAACGCCTATCGCAAATTAAGCTTTCCAATAGCTCAACGGTTTATTGATCAACGTATGCATACACGAATGCGATAGGTGTCGATCGGTTAAATATTTTAGGCTTAAACGGCGTCTCAAACATGGACTTTGTTTCTCCAATAATGAGTGGCTGTATTGTTCAGCATCTATGTTGATTGAATGCGGGCCCTGCAGTTAAACGTGCTGTGTCAGTGGCGTGCCACATCAAAATAAGCGAGAGAAGTATTCTTCTTAAATGAACGTGAATCTAGTATTGCTCAGTATTAGATTGGACTCTGGCGCAACATCTGAATCGGCTTCTAACCGATGCTTAAGCAATGTGTGTAGCTCGAGGGGGGCGACCACTGGTTGATGTAAAATAAGTCAAACACGGACAGCATTGCCATATGACGTACAGTGAACAACGATGCGTCTATGATAATAACCATTTTCTAAATAGGAACAGGCGTTGAAGTGCCGACTTCACTCAATGGTAGCAGACGACACTGGTACAGGTAAAGTGGACGAAAAAGTGTAAACATTTGATAAGTGATCGTGTTAAACGAAACCAATGATTGATCCCTTTGCGCAATTGTCGCTTAAATACGATATGTCAGATGATGCGAAGCAGCGTAAAAGATACCAATAAAGTCATGTAGTGGTTGGTGTATTTTTCGACAAAAGTACGAGTTTAATTAATAAATATACTTTGTCACTATGAGGTTTCTATCGATTCCGAAGCAACTCAGGTACATCAACGAACGCTGCTGTCCTAAAGGCAGCATACAGCGGCTTTGGCGCTTCTGGTTTCATAAAATGTAAAGCTCGGATAAGAGTTCTTGGATAGCGTTACAATAACGTCTAGCGCCTAGAAAACAACGCCTGAGCCTTAAAGCGAAGTATAACAGACGTAATAGTTTCATGTGTTACCTTCGCATGCCAGCCATCTAAATAAAACAGGTTCCATCAGAAACATTTAACGGGAGATGTTACCAAGCGAACATTAAATACTATATGATCTATTGTTTGCAACAGAACACAGAAGAAAGGCCTATGTATTATATACGTGCTCCATTATAGACGGATGCACCGTTCTTGAATACGTGTCGCGGTTTCGGATCCCAATATGGCCACCCGTGATACACCAGATCATCATTGACTTCAACGACCTGTGGCTGCAGAGCCGCTTTGATTTTCTGCAAGATGAATGAATGTTCATTTATCATGATAAGTCTATGTTAAATCGATTTTACGTTGTTTAGCCTACTTCTACAATAAACGGTTTATTGGACATCCCTGCTGCGTCGAAGTCATTTTTAGAAGTAACTTATTCAAAAATATCACTACTTTTTCGCTTATTAAATATTAAGAATGAAATTAAAAACGTTGCTGGAGTAGCTCTATTGAGATTTTCTCTATATGCTAATAGTGAGTGCAAAATAGATATGGAACTACATGCGGAATAGGTGTTGATCTTTTTATGCGCCTAAATGAATACGCCATACTACTGTTTTTAAAGTAACTCATCTGTTATAAGAGAAATGTGTGTGTGTCTATATATATATATATGTATGTATAAAATAAATAAGGTTATGGCTACCCTCACAAGAAATTACGTATTGGACTTTTTTTTTTTCGAATTTCGTTGTGTTCATTTACGCACCCCGATGGGCCCGCTGGCGTCTGCTCGTGCGATGGCTCTGATCGCTAGTGCTGGCACGATAAGCAGTACAAATCCAAAAAGGCTCCATCCAACAACATCTGCACCGAGGGGAAACGGTTTGCCGTCTCGCATCAGCGGCCTCGGCAGAGTCATTCCGCCGCAAACCGTTACCGCCATGAACACCAATGGACTGACCGTTGCCCAACACATGCGAAGATACACGTAGGGGATCGGGTGCAATACCTCATCGGTATTGTACAGAAGATTCTGACCACCTGATCATTGCAAACAGGAGACATGCGCACGCTCACTCACTCTCCCTCTCTCACATGCGCAGATTCCAAGACGCTATCAACTCTAGATACTAAACTCTCGGCACAATTCGTTAGCCAACAGCGACATTGTTTCGACATCACAGGCGTACGCACTTTTGACGAAAAATCGTTATTTGTGCCTCGTATCCATACGAGTAATATACATTGAAAAAAAAACAAAAAAAAGTGCCTAATAAGTTAATATAATAAATAAATGTTAGTAGCAAGGTCTCATGGTCAGTTTGGCTTACCGTAAAGCCAGGCAAGGGCGCACAGCTCCGCGAAGCATACGACGATAATACAAAGTGTGCTAATGTAATAATCGACGGTCATCAGATAGTGGAGGCCAGCCTAGGGATTGTAAATGTTCAAATGGTTAACCGCTACCGTAATTTGTTTGTGTATCAACATGGGATACTATCGGTTATGTTTATCTTTAAAGAAGGCAATCTGTTAGCTTGCTAAAGCGCAACAAAAGGCTAGAAAACGCTATTGGAATCATTAATTATAACAGCTAGTACGAGAAAAAAATATTTATAATTAAAATAATGATCAAAATAAGTCGTACTAGAAAAATCATTACGTTATGCGTGAACGCTCACATCAACTACTACGTAGTGTCTTTTGGCAGAAAATTTCCGAACCTAAATCTTTCTCCTAAGAGCAGTAAAAACAGTACGAATAATGTATAGCCTTATAATAATAATAATCGCGCACTAGTTTCACCGCGCCACATAAAAATGCGTCACCAATTATTGTGTGTGACAGATAATCGTTCCTCGCGTAATTTGTTACAGATCGTCTCACGGGGTCCGCTGCTGCTCGTATCGGGAAACTGAAGAGCGAACTGTCTTAATAGTGGCAAGAGCCAACAAGGAAACAGCGGCACCAGATAACCGCAACAATAGGTATGACTAAATTGTCGTTAGAGCATTTATCGAATGCAAACAATAGATTCAACGACGAGCAGAAAAACATCCAGATGGGACTATCCTTAAAATGATTTCGCATCTGTCCTTGCTACTATTATCAATGTATAAGGGCAGAGAACGAGCGGTTAGTACGGCGGTGGTTACGTTGTTAAACCATTACTGACGATTTATAATAAGCACAGGAGTAGAAAATATCACTGCTGCAATGCTTGACCAATGAAATATTCAGGCATTTTTCTGCCAACGCCCCTTATTACTTTACGATGTTTTAACGGATATATCCATTCGAGTAGATCATAAAAAACGTAAGTTCAACGGAAGTAACATTTTCAGGATAGTGCGGCTTCTAGTTCTTTTTACAGACTTACATCCGTCACGTAGGGAATAGCCATGACGAGACAGCCAAAGCAGATAAATAGCAGGAAAAATCCTCGACCCTAGAATAAAATCCATTCATTGTACTTTAGTCCATGTGCGCTCTACAACTACAGAGGTGAAAGAGATTAAGATCTTTTCGCAAAACTACGCCAGCCGTAGGTATACCGTCTTCTTTCGTAAAAAACGCTTCCCGACGAAGGTCTATCTTGAACTTAAGTGGAACTCAGTCCTGCGATCTATTGAATCGTTTAAACTTAAAAGCATCCGATGCAAGAGGTTCCAGTTTTATGAGGCGAGCTTGTGGGCTCCTAACTAACTAACTACAGAAACGTGTATATATATTTCTGCTAATATCGAATTTTTGTCAGAGGGCCGGTCATCATCGTACGGCCGGCCTAGCTTCCGCGGCTAGTCGTGTAAACTAATATCTAACTGCAGTAAGAAACGACATTTTACACCAACACAACAAGCCTGGCTTTCTTAAAGGAATAAGATTTAACAATTGCAAAATAAACGTAGTATCACGCTTAATTTTAGATATACTTTTAAAAATAGGAAGGAAATCTGACAAGCGTGTAGTGTGTTCGCGACTAAAAGCCTGTGCGCAGCCTTTTTGGGTACGTCTTGGTTAGCTATGTACTCAACTTGATTCACCAATTGGCTCAAAATTAAATACCCATAAATCTAGCAAATTACTTCTTACAAAAAATTAACATTCAACTTGCTAGTTCAAATATTGGTTGCGGCATGGTTCGGGAGTCGAGTCATAGGCCTTGGATTTTGCAGCCGCACAGTAATAAACGATGGACTTTTTTGTAAAACTTATTCTGAATTTTTAGGAAATACCCATAGTATATCTTTTACTACTCACCTGAAAACGCTGTTTAATCAGGGTGCCATAGCTTTCTTCGAGTGCATGGACTACTGTTGAAGTGATAGTGTTGATAGAATCCATGGCAAGACAGATGAATAAGAACCAAAATAGCACGGCCCACACTGGAGGCACTGGCATCAGCTTGATCACCTCCGTGTACATGACAAACACAAGACCTACAATAGGCATGTGTTACAGTTTGCAAAGTTTACTGTTATTTTCAGGTAGGTATTTCCTTTATAGTGTCACTTACCTAGCATCCAAGCCACACCTGACGTTAGTTTGAACCACTAAATTTTTTATGAGAACTCTTTCAGGACTTACCAGGATCCTTATGGAAAAAGGAGCTGGATAGTTCTTGTCGCCAGATAACACAGAGATGCCCGACTGCGCCAAAAGTCACGGACCCAACCACAAACACAACGAGAACATTAATGAGCACCGTCAGTGTGGTGTCACGCATCAGCGAAATCTGTTTCTTGTTGCGTGAACTCACAACATAGTTGGGACCGAGAGTAAGTCCAAGCGAATGGATCGTTTGAGCTAGAGCAAAAACCCATAGCTTCGCGTTCTTCATCGCCTAATGAACGTCCGTTGCAGAACAGTCCCAGCCGTCGCCATTGCACACATGGAATGGAGAAATATAGCCTCTATGGCTTTCAAAGATCTCTTCCGAAGGGATCGATTGCCAATCATACGTATTTTGAAATCATTAATGATAAAATGATAAGTTCTCGTCGGAACTGCACTTACCGGTAAATTCGGTGTAAAAAAATATTGTATGCCGTCATAGGCGCCCTCGAGCAACAACACCCGAATGAGGAATGCGGCAAAGATGAAGAACGGGATAATAGATAGAACATATTTGATTTTTTCGCTGAAGAAGCTCTTCTTCCGTAGCGAGATGTATGCCAAAAGGAGGCAAATTGCTACAGATGCGAAAAGCTCCCATCGGATTACGCCTATGAGAAGTAACGAACAATCCTTAACTAGCTATATATATATATACATATATATATATAATATTAGCAATATTTACATGTGCAACTATACAAAGGCAGACTCAATTCGCAGAAAACACGCATTGTGACTTTTATTCTTCGAAGTTAACAATTTTCTATTGAAATTCTTTAATTTCTAATGTGCAATATATTGGAAATGAATATAATGTACGTCAGCCATATTTACCAAAGCTTGTTGCATGCTGATAACTTATTTTATTAAAGTTACCAGCATATAAATATACCAATAAATATAATGACTAAATATAATGGATAGTGTTGTTGTACCTAAGCGTTGCTTCAAATTTGCCGTGTAGTATAGTGCGTCACTGATGCGACGCGACAATTATATGGATATTTCTTTTGCTTTGAAGAATCATCACTAGTCCTGTGTAGGACTCATACCGTACCGGGTGTGTTGGGATTGTCGGAGAGCTCGATAACTTTGATGTCGAAGAATTCCTGTGCAGTTGAAGTTCGTTCGGCAAGCTGTTCTGAGAGCCCCTTATAGAGGGCATCATTGGAATCTGTCACGCCACCAGTTTCGTTTCCAATATCGGTTCCATTGATGCTGGAGGGGGTGGTCATCGCTGATAACGGACGAACACCCCTTGATGATATAGTGATTTAAAGGCCACTTTCAAGTCAGGACAATAACAGTTATTTTGAACAAATTAAGGTGAATTATGTTTTCCTGTATTTCGTACAACTTAATTTGTGCTCTAATAACTTATTTAGGTATTTTTATGCGACTTACTAACACAATAGAATGAACGCGTTACTGTTTTATTTCAAGTCCATTGTTGAGCGTTTTTTTCTTTGTTTTTCATATGGCAGCGCGTGACTTTATAATTTTATGTTCTCCACCCACAGATACGTAAACGACATGCAACTACCTGGAATTCAGTATTTTATCGAAACACATGAATCTGTTACTTGACTAAGGACGAACTATTAGTTAGTACCTGCAAGGCGGATTTTGTACCACTGTTCAGGATCTTGAGTACAGTTGGCCGTGTTCCAAGGATTAGTGCAACGAGCCCACCGCGGCCGCGCATGGAATGAATTGAAGAAGTAGAACAGGGACCAAGCGAAAACGATCGCGTATATTGTCGATAAAAAGTATGAAATGATGATGCCCGCAAATCCAACACCTGTGAAAATTTGAAATAATGGCTTAGATTAAGTGTAAGATTGTAATTAATTAATTGAACGACACTATATAAATTAACCGGGCTCTTTCATCACCTGTCCGTTCGGCCCTCATCGGGTTCACCTGAACGCTCACGCCTGCTGTAGCGTTAACATAAACTAGCCATAAATAATTGTTTCGAAAAGTAAATCGTTCGGAAGGATTATATACACAATAGACAGCTGGGAAGATCTGGTGAGCTACTAATTGATGAGGATATCTTTTTGATCCATACCATATACAAATTAAAACTTTCAAACTCGCCTATTAGCTCTCCGAATATATATTTAAAGACACTTTATCGCGCACATTCAATAGACTCACGCAAATCTATTAGTCGTCGTCTATTTACGGCATTTTATGTATTTAAAAATATTTCTCCCGGGGCAAAAATTTTCCATCGTTACAACAACCCTCAATCAATAGAAATATGCGTGCATACAAATTAATGTAATGTTGTTCAACGTCTTTTTTCATAGTCCTTTTGCATGACATGTCTTTTACTGTAATCTAGATCCAATAAATATAATAAATAATAATAATAATAATAATAATAATAAATAAAGAAATTTAAAAAAATATAAAAATAAATAAAAAAAACCCAATAAACAATAATAACAATATGGTAATTCGACGTCGCAAGTTTTTTACCAACATGAACTGCTTTTAAATTCTATACCTTTCCATAAAAAAAACTGACCTAAGACATTCTTGTTGGCGGGTTACTTCACAGAATCTTAATGATAACCTAATCGATCTAACCTTTCACAAGTGGCGCAAGTTTGCCGATCGCTTGAATAGGGCCTGAGTGAGTAGCCCTGCCCGCAGCCATCTCTATGCAGATCATTGGCACTCCAGCCACTATCAAGAGGATCAAATAGGCCATCAGGAATGGACCTGAAATAGGTCAAACATTGAGTTAAATGCCAAAAAAAAAAAAAAAAAAGTTTAACTAGTTATTGTTTGTTCGTGTCTACTTACCACCACCCTTGATGAAACAAAAATAGGGAAATCTCCAAATGTTGGCTAATCCAAGAGCTTCTCGTGCAGATCCAGCGGCGAGGTCGAGATAGTGCCGGCAATTTTCATGGGATTTTGCTTTGCTTTTGGTGACATCGATAACGTAGTCATCTTCGTCCGATGAACTGCAACAGAAGCGGCGATAAAGATAACCGTCGAAATTATAAGAAAAATTTTATGCCGAAAGCGTTTTTCGTTGTTTACCCCCAAAAGCCAAATTCGTATGATCATTTTGTATAGGTCGGAGTACGAAAGAAAATGCGTCGAACTCTTTTTTAAATGACGTTATCAAAGGGTCCACCTTTGAATGTATCAAATAGCTGAATGTACTGCAATTTCATTTAAAAACTGCGGAAACTCATTTGTAGTCCATTATTGATGGAGGCTAACGTTAGATTTTTGATTGAACGAATCGGGCCTGATTACACCAACTACATTTGGAGAACATTAATAAAAAAAATCAAACGAGTAGCTTTATTTATTAACGGCTTCTGTTCAAAGAATTTTCAATCATCTTATTTTGTATCCTACTCTGTAGGAGGAAATATGTCAGCTTTAAATTAGTTTCCGTGAACATAATCGAAAGAAAAAGCAAGCGGATACGGAATGATCAGTGATCTTCAAGTCTCTTCAATATGGCGACTCCCAGGAAACGAGGCTCTCACCATTTACAGATGATGAACCCGCTTGAAAGAAGTGTCGCAAGCCCATCAGAACCAGTTTGTTCCCAATCTTTTCTGGGACACATACAGTGGCTCTTGCTTTTGTTATTACTGCCGTTGTTACTGCGACGAACACTGCCACGAACGGCATAATCGAGCGAACATAATTAAATGAACAGGTAACAGAACGTGAGAAACTGTCAACACCTTGAGAACTTTCTGTTTGGTTTATGTAATGCCAAAAAGTTTTCAACGGATGAAGAAAGCATCATGACACGTTGAAATTGCACATGACAACTGGCCTGTTGAAAACGATAATTTTGAAGACTACAAAAGGTGAGAACTGATGAAAGTGTCAACAATGGAAGTAGAGTTAATGTCTAGCGAAAATAACTGTAACAGAGAAGAATCCACAATGTGGCTTTCGATCCTGTACACTAATATAGTATATATTCAAAAATTAGAATAAGAACTTTGTAAAAAGAACATTATACATAAGGATTTCGAAACAGAAACAACTATTTATTTGTTTGTTCGCTTTATTAGTGAATTATTTCGTGAAAGGTTCATTGATACAAGACAAAACAATAACGTTCATATCATACAGTGAATTTTGCCGTAGTTTGCCACATGAAGGTAACCGGCTTCCCCAGTGTTGCACAGTTTCGTGATGACATTTCGGATTAAATTTTTATATCAACTATATGTGACATTAAGTTAATATAATAACAATAATAAAGATGTGCAAATTTGAGACTGCATCCATGTATATATGTTCTACAGTTTTAGAAGCTGGAAGTGCAGGAACCTTGTGGTTCAGGTTCGAATTCCCTGTTACAACATTTTACAACACATTACAAGCCTAGTAGAAAACAGAACAGTGTCTACCGAGATGGCTTATGGCTTCTAATAATTATAGCTAATTAGCCAATTGCCTTTTTTGCACCCAATATAAAAACCAAAATTTTACCAGTAGATCGATGGGTCGATGAAAGTGACCCATTCGAGACTAGTCTCTCTAATGGTAAATTATCCGGAAAATAGTAGAGATAGCTTTGGCTGAGCGTCCGTTAGAATCGTTTTTTCAACAAGAGACATTGTCGTTTCGCATTATCTGCTGCCATTGGCCAGTTTAGTCGCGGTCTGCTGTCGCGTAGAAGTGGCTTCCACAAAAACTACGATAGCCTGTTGCTTCAAAGCCATTACCACTGAGTCAAGCGGTCTCTAAGAGTCAAACAAATTAGCAAAGGGTTCTTGGCAACCTCCTTTTAGAGATCATTTTATTTTACAGATATCAGCTAAAAAGCGCTAATACATTAGTCGGTTTTCACCAAAGAGGTACTTCCCGTCTGGGACGACCGGTCATATTGCGTAAACGTCGAGACATTATGTAATAAACATACCGTACATGTTAAAAATCATATTCACGGTAGGCAAACAGTTTCATTATTCGTTTTTCTGTACCAAAGATCGGTAGCACATAAAGTGAGTAGGCGTCTTTCTTTACTAAACGGTAATCGAAGAATCATTAAATAGAAATTGTCAGCTTTTTTGTAAATTCTACTTTCCGTGTTTACGGAAGATGAGAATTTTGTCGGTCTTCATACATTAACTCAGCAGTCGTTGCTTAGTCGTTGCATTTAGAGGTAGGCTAAGTAAGGTTATGCGCCTCTTTAATCTCATTCTAATCAACCAACTTCCTGGGCTTGTTCAATGGTAGTGTTTTTGCCCATGAATCCTAAAGGCACATAAAACAATATAAATTTAAGGACTGGGATAAACACAGGCGTCAGTCGTCTTGAGCAATGCCATTCGTGGAACTCAAAGCATTAAATTATTCCTTGTAATTTTAACCCTAGATTGTTAAAAGCGCGTTGTTAATTTCGACGTAAGTTCGTGTCACCGCATAGGCTAGCCCATGGAAATAGATGCATAGGAGGGCTATATTGAAATTACTGACTAACAGTATCACTGTGCACAATTTACTAAGCTAGATCGATGTCTTCATATCCATATATCTTACTTAGCGACCTTGCCATACTTCGACGCTCAGTGTGAATAAAGCGTATTCGAACGTGCTTTTATTACACAGATATTAATCTTTGACACTAGACGAAGTGTTTGTTCGCTCGGTATGTATCAGTAAAGGGAACAGACGTCTCACATCTAGACCAACTCTGTCAGCAGGGAGGACAGGATTCGCATTTAATTAGCATTAGTGACACATGCCCAGTAGATAGAGGTTCAATCAGGTATTCGCTGAGCACTAAGAAACAACGGCTATGATTTTAACCGAGAAGCTCGCCTCCCATTCCAACAGCTCGACACTCTTCCCGCTAAAATTGCTCGTGCAACGAAACCAAAGATAACGGTTACTTCGTGCAGAATATCTTAGAATAATGATATGTAGAAATACTGACCTTGTGACTCGTCGGCTATTATTTCCATCCATTTCCATTGAGGTATAGGTAAGGTTAGTATATAAAATGCATCCGTATAATGTACGTTATGCTTTGTTGTCAAAACTGTAAATGTTGCTGACCTTTATAATAATACAACTGTGTTATAAAAAAAAAGTGTTGAACTATTGAGGTTGCCTTCCGCAAGGTTTCTTTGTATCGTAATACTTTGCTCATTTTATAACACTACCTAATACACATTTATATTGTGTTGTAACGCTTCTTGCCTACGACTTGTTGATACAACAACTCTCGTTTGATAGTCGCTAAAGCGGGCATAGTAAATTCCATATCCATACTTCTATAGGATCGCGCACTAAACAAGGTTGGTCCTATTTTTCTCAATAGGAACTACCTTCTTTAGTTAGGCAATTCAAGATCTTTGGAAAATGCTAACCAAGCCAACCCTACCATGAATAAACTCTTTGCTACAATTAAAATTTAAGTGATTGGGATAGACATAGAATTTTTTTCGAATATCCTCTTTACTTCTAGCTGCGTTTATCATAAGCTCAACCAATGTTCTACTGAAGGTAGAGAAAAAAATAACTATCATTTGTAAGTATGACACTATCGTTCAAAATAAACGGAAGCTATCTATTTTCTCAATGATAAACTGACACTTCATATCAACGGACGAACGGGTGGCAACTCGCGTTGGCGCGAAGCGTTAGGCGGAACAAATTACAGCGGAAGTTCATAGTTCTAGAAGAAAGCTTGCCGACTATTGCACGCACAGGCAAATACACATATCAAACACGAAGCCAAAGCTTCTGTTACAGCTGTAGTACTAAACCAACAGACATCGATTTTTTCCACAGGACATTTTTTTCGGACCTGAGGTAAAACTAATGGAGAAGATCGCCAGTGCGATAACACTATCAGTTATACAGGTGCAATGTAGGCTCATTTTATGGCTAGTACAATCATTGTTATGGCAGGATAGAAGCGAAATTTTGAACTTGATTCCTTTCAACTTCTTTCCTTATGTTCGTTCCGAATTTTCTTTGCAGCGATGAAACAACAAGAAAGGATGTAATATGACTTGCCTTTGATAGCTCGTTATGATATTATAGAACAAGTTGTAAAATGTTTACTGTATTTTTCGTTGATTATTACTTTTAGCTTTTGTCAAGCTATCGTATTCGTTAGATTTATACAAGGGCGACTACAAACAAGCTAACCTAGTCGATCCGTTGTCATCACAATGAGGAGCTTTCATTTGAAATGATAGGGCATATTAATCTTTAAAATCAGCACACATAGTTATCTAACTAGATTACTTCATAAACTGTATAGATACTGCTTTTTGGATCGTACAACAACCCACCTATAGTAATCAGGGTCAGCAACCTTGGATATGACCTTGTGGCGCAGTTCGGGAACCGACCTCGAGCGGCGTCGTTTCGATCTCCTAGCTGACGACATCGACTCCCTGTCCTGTTCCGCAAGGGAAAAGGATCGGGCCAAATATCTAGCCGCCTCCTCCATACCCTGAAATAGCTCACCCACGATTATCATTATGATTATCCAACTGAGTCGCGCATTTATCAAGCTTTATTTGCTCTGCCACTAATAACAGACTCGCAGAACCTGCCCAGTCAGGAAGACATACAATAAAACCTGTACAATCGTGGGTCGGACAGTTTTTTTTTAGCAATAATGCCTTCGGATTAGGGTATTTATTAAGGTTGACTTGTACCACAATGAGAATAATTTCACGTTAAACGCGTTCAATACGAAAAAAATACGGTTTACCAACTGTTCTTCGTGGAACCCTTGTTTGTTGCTATGCTGCTAAGGTGGTAGCAGAAAGCGTTCGTTTCATGCTTAAATAATGAATCCTGTTCCTTTTTATTAAAAATGGCACTATCGTTGATTTATAGGTAATTAGTACTAGTTTCCTAGTACTGATTTTTTTACAGGCTTCTACAAATCGGAGTTTGCGCTCTGCAAAGTATTGGTCGTAAAATGGAAAAAAATCAAAGAAGGAAGGAAATTCACAGGTAATAAAATACACAGATTTGACTTATTCTCTACCTAACTCACTGTTCATACGTTACTCAACGAAAAGCTGGTTTTTAAATTTCTCCTCTCCACTTATATGTATAATAGAACATGTAGGAAACAAGTTGAAAGTTTTGTCAACTCAAAAACAGTACCGAGCATCTTGCCGAAGGGCATCCTGCTTTGATTCGAGCCTATATGCGTTTACACACATCATGCCAGGGAAGTAAAACTGTATATTATTATAGAATATAGTCTTTAGCGTCAAAAGAGAACAGCAAATATAATTCGGCTCATGTCAAAACCTAAAATTTCTAGATGAGCCAATAATATATAGAATTGTTTTCTGCAGCCAATCGATAATAGATATATACTCTTTTTTTTTTTCTCTTCCAATCGACAGTTTTTGTCAATAGGCTGCAAGTTTGTTGATGAAGAAATTAATTAACTCTTCTAAAATGTATTCTGACACGCTTATTCTGTACGAACATTCTAACTGGATGACATGTATTATACTGCTCATTACTAACAACACTTTTGTCAAAGTCGGAAAGAGGTTAAGCGGTCGCCAAGAGGCGGCCCTGCCAATGTCATCCTGAAGATCGGCATGTTATCCTTTTTAAAGGGCTCATCATAGTAGATACGTATTGAGCAAGACGTAACTCGAGTGTTGGGTTCTCGGTCACAAAGGAAGCTTGTTTCTGTCGAACCTTGCACCTAACTTGCACTCCTCAATATTTCAATAGCAAACTGGTGCTGTCCCTAATAAAAGGTTCCTATGGAGGCCCGTATCGTAAAACATCGTTTGATATATATATTTTTTTTATTTTTCTTCTCTTGTAATTCTATTTATTTTCCGTTTATTTGTCAAGATTTGACGTAAATATAGAGGTCTAAAATCGGTAGCCAAAATTCATGTCGAAAGAATCTTGCTGTGAATTTGTTAGTACGTACCCCCAATTCGGCGAACCTTACTGCCAAAGATGGTTGAAAGGGTTAAAATAACTTTCTGCCGGACGTAACTTGGCCTATTTGTGCGAACAGAGCTTCCTTCGTTAGCAATAGTACTGTTCGTATAAACGTTACTCATTTTAGTTCTTGTTGTAAGCAAATCCAGTAGCCAATTATTTACGTTCTCATTCTGAACATCGATATGTTTCTCTATGCCCGTGATTTGGGAAGAATTATGTCGAAAAAAAAATACTGAATTATACAGAATGTGGAATCCATCATTAAAGTTACATTACAAAAGCAAGGACCAGCTTCCTTTGATTACACTTCGTCGTTGATAACTAGTTTGATATTTGGGTGCGCAAATTCAGAATAAATGCTCTATAATACACATGGAAGAATGTAATTATGTAAATTTAATTACCTTTTTCGAAATCATAGTAGACGGCGGAGCGGTGACCGAGGGCGGCACCGAATAAGCGATTGGAGGCGTTGAAACACTACCCGGATTCACTGATAGAGGTGGCGTAAGAGATGATAAACCTGCCAGCGGAGGTTCTGGAGCACCTCCAACCGCCATACTAGGCATTAAACCAGCTGGCGTTTGTACGAGGACATATGGTGCTGCTTGAACGGCCATTTGCCGGTGGTCAAATGACGCGTACATATTTGGTAAAGGTGAACCAGCTGTCAAAACCCGTGTTGCCAATCCGTCTGATCCCTGAGTTTCCATTGTCTCTTCGTTATGTTGCTACGGCTTACTTACGCAAATACTTAAGCAAATTAGTAAGTCACCACAAATGTTAATGTCCAGTACTAAAGGTATGAGTGACCCAAGTATAAGTTTTTTTCCTCAAACCCTTGGCCTGTTTATTCGTATTCAACATCACCACAGGCGACAAGCTATACTAACACACGGAGATATATGGGTCATCAACATCAGCAAGTGCCAACTTTATCGCGCACACTAAAAACTCATCTTCATCGCTTTAATTCTGTATCCGGAGCCAAAAACATGGTACTCGCTGTTGCCACTAATGTGAATTTACCCACACACGCACGCACGCACATGCACGAACACTGCCCTTGATGTTATCATTTGTCACCGTTAGCCATCGTTATATTGCGTGCGTGTAATCCAAAGTAGAACATTGGTCTGCCTGGCACCTTTTCGCTATTAGCTTTGGACTCTGATCATCTGAAGCTGGATAGACGGATAAGTGACTCGATAGAGGCTGACTCCTAGAAGGAAGATACCATGTAGACAGACCGGACGGAAAGCTGTCTGTAAACACTAGAGCGAGTGTTCTCGTTGCTCTCTTATTCGTCCATTACCGTCGTACACCTATTCCGTGTACTGTAGATGATCCTGTGAGATCTCTAACAGGAACCGTCGCCGTTGCCGTTATGTATAATAAATACTGTCAGAGAATTATTCCTTTCTTGCCATAGGAAGCGACTGAGGACGATTGACCGTCGTTGTTGATTGCTTAGATCGACGGCGAAGTGACTGATTGTTGGTCGCCGTGAGGCCGCGTCAAGTAAGAAGAAGAAGAAGAAGAAGGAAAACACGCTGACCTCTCTCTCTCTCTCTCTCTCTTTTTTTTTTCTCTCGCAGGAGTCGATTTAAGTCGAGCCGGGAGCGGCAACAGCGGCAATTGCAGGAGCAGCGATATCCAGTTGACGACGGCGTTGATGTCGATATTGTCGTTGAAGGTGATGCGAGACGACAGATCATCAATAGCTACCAGTCGCGTCGAATCACGAGCCGCTAAAACTATTACAGATATAGCTAATACTCTTTTCAGCTGCTAGCATCCTAGTCGGCGTCACAAAAGCTACGAGTACGAATCACGGCAAACGTGGCTTGCGAGCAAACGACTGAATGAGCCTGGAACAAATTACCAACAAGGGACCAATCGAGTCTGACCGTTTCTTGGGCCTCCGCAAGATGGACATTGCCTGAAAAACAACATGAGTTGCGTGCAATCGCTGTTGCGACTGTTGAGGGTTCTGTTCTGGCAAGGGCAGTTACTGCTACCTGGAAGAAGGAAAATACAGTTCCGGGGCTGCCGCTGATGGAAGCAGTTGAGCGTGGAGCAGCAAGTGGCCAGCTGCCGCTACCGCGACTGCAGCACCCACGTACGAAACACCACGACATACAGTTGGATAAGAACAAGATGTTCATTATGGATAGCCCCTCGCCAGAAAGAACCAAACATTATCAATACCTTTAGCGTGCGACAGGAGCTGATTGGCTACTCAGTTATGCATTCGCACATACATCTAGTACACGCTGCCGATATTCAAACTGAACGACGTTGTACACCGAAACAATGGTACTTTATTGTTGAGACTAAAGGCTAATCACTACGATTGATTATAACAAAGATATTAAAATAAAAGATTAAGGAATTGATGTTGTTGGGGTGCACAGAAAAGAGGGTGGAATCATATGGATCCAAATCTACCTAACGCTATCGTTGGAATTAACCGGTGCTACAGAAGAGAAAAAATCGCACCAGGATATTCGTCAACACCTTCTTTATTACGTGGCCTTCGTTCGTGAAAAAATATCACAGTAGGGCATTTGCGTTATAAACCCGTTGAGCTCCTTAACGTTGGGTTATATGGACCACGTATAGTTCAATGTAAAGGAAACAGTCATTTAATAGAGTCGAAAGAAAAATGCTTTACTTTAAACAATGACTCTGATTATGACCAAAAAAGACAATTCTTTACTATAATTTACTACGAAATTAGACAGCTTGCTAGTACTGAAATTCGAATTTAATGTTTCACTGCCTCAAAAACGGAGTAGCTAAATGTAAAGCGGCCTTGGTCACCTGCGTGGCCCCGGCCGGTCAAATAAATGCTACTTCTTTATTTTGAAATAAAACCTAAATAATTATTGTTGTTGAATAATGACGATTTATATTGTTCATTGTATAGCTCCTATATATGCTTGCAAACGGTCAGACATTACAATCTGTGCAAAAAATAGCACTCAGTAGTACATAATTCTTGACTTCATTGGCTTGTTTCTTCTGTTGGGCTTCTATAATTCGTAAAAGTACATACTTTTTTATGATAAAAATTACATATCTTTAATTGTTCGTTGTTGCAACGCGTTTGAACTCTTCGGGTACAAGCTTTTCTAGTTTTAAATTTCATAAGTTGATTTTGATGGGATATAACATTTGTGAAACGTGGTGGAGATACCCCGCATGACCATAGAAGTATTGGCATTATTTAGAGCGGTTTGAGAATTAAAAAAAAAAACATTGCTAGTAAAATTAATCAAATCTGCCGCTTCTGCTCAACTATTTCTCGGCCTTTTTTTGCCAATAAAACGTTAGTTGACACTCATTGAATGCACGACCTGATCGCGCACCATTTGCTGTCTTATTGCTGACTGAAGTTTAAAGCAATTATGTTGCTATGTTATCTCATCAACGAGATTAGTAAGCAAGTTGTATGGACGCCGCTCTAACGTGCACATATGCGAGATTATATAGTAAGAGTAGCAGACGTCAATGTTATTGTTTTGTGTAGCGTGTTTGGGATAACACAGCAGTTTTCGAAACTACAGCCCATTCATTCGATAGGATCGAACATCAGTGTGGTGCGTTTGTGCTAGAAATTTTTGCCGGACGTGAAATTTCGTGACAGCTGCTACACTGTATAGCTGATACAATGGCGGACAAATCACCCCGGTTAAGTGTGTGTATTGATCTCTATGACTCGCCAACTCTTACAAAAGCTGTTGAATATGCTTACAATGAAGGGTACGTATGAACTCACATAGCGCCAAAGAGGCGCTGCTATCACATACTGCGGTGAAACCATGCGAACACCCGAGTTTGTGGCTAGCCCGCCCTGTGACGGCTAGCGAAGACTAATGGCTAATGTATGTTCAAAATAAACAATTTTCAAATAATGTTTAACATAACAAATTCTGAAAAGGGCAAATTGCAGGAACGTTTCCATCTGAATTTATGTTCTTCCGTTGGACTCGGCGCGAACTATTAATTTAACTATATGAAACGCTAAACCAAAAGCAGTGCTTGTGCTAAGTATCAGTCTGTTTACTATTTATTACACTGCGATGTTGAAAAGGGTAAATACGTCATACGTTGATTTTACTCTCGATTTATATGTTTATATCCAGTGGCAGGTGTAGGCTTACCTGCACGGGGTGCGATTGAATCAACTTCTGAACCACATCACTTTAGGGATGTATTGTAGTGAATTATGTCGACAACTTAATTGAATTATTTTTATTAAAAAGATTTACCCGAACAACATTGCATATACACGGTACGCACCTAAACTGGGACAAGCCTTTGCGGGCTGTTTATTGTAATGAGCGTTCATCCGCCATTCTTGATGCTGGAAGAAAGCGTGTTCTTTCTAGAACAAAACAACATGCTCGCCATGATGAAAAATAATATGTCGTTTTTGCAATTTGAGCAAAAATATACAATTGTCTAATTACTTTAACTGCATCAAAACACGAAAACTTATTGTCTTCTGGAAATTGATAGTCTACGTTATTATCAATTTTCCTGCACCTTCTTCCATGAGGCAAGCCGGTGGATCCTCAATAGGTTTTCAATCAAAAGGCACAAAAAATTACCAGGAGGGGTCAAAAGCAATTTTTGATACACCTGGATATTTGGTATAGAAATAAACGGCCATTTTGGAGAAAAAATAACGACTGACAATTGGATAGTCTCAATAAGCTTCAACGATTAGTATTTTTGCACTTCTTAGATTTATTGGCTGCTTTAAGTCTTTCATTTTTGGCACTTTTGTACTACTATCGGCAACAAACATTAATTCCATAAAGCTTTTTTTTATACGTAGCGTATTGGAGCTATGCTTTATTCATGAGTTCGCTTATACCAATATCTTTTTTGTACAAAGGTACTTTTACTAAGTTATTTATAGATTAAAAGAGTATCTTAAAAATGACCAGCAGAAATGGTTTATGTCTTAAATTAAGGCTGTAATTGCTGTGAATGGTGGTTATATCGGGGTCATATCGGATAAACAAGAATGTTCTGATAAAATAATTGTTTTTATTTAGACACAGTCATAGAAACAAGGCATAAAGAAATGTGGGATGTCGTGATTTATATATATAATTTATAATAATATCGTTTCTGGCATCTAAATGGACTATTCAGCAATAAACATCCCAGTGGTTGATTTTTTCTGGGATTACCTTTTATTTGTACAAAGGCGTGAATTTAAATGACCTATTTCTACTAGCCAATATTTTCATTTGTTTTTGTTCTCCTACCATTTATTACCTCTATATATTTATACAATATCGTGATATTACTGTGTTCTAATTCGTTCCAATGATCTCTTGTACAGTAAACATCTCACGAAGTTACTGCCATCAGGAAAAAATGCTAGCTTTACCTCAACATAGGTAAGGACTTACCTGCTTATTAATGTTGAATTCGCTGCTAAATTTATCAACAATTTGCGATGATACCAATGTCATTTCTTCTAACGATTTGAAGCTTTTTGATTTTGATTAAAGTTACAATTATGTGTGTACCAACATGACACTGCCATCGGAGGATTCAGACGGAATCAACGCCCGAGGACCTCATGAGGTAGAATTTACAAATTTAGTTTTGAGCAATCTAAATGGATCATGCCCTTTCTAATTAATCTTGTGTTTGCTTTGATGTTATAAAGCTGAAGTAACGTTGAATTTCAGTTCATTTATTTTAACCTCAAATACTTCACGCAGATACCTAGTGCGTAAAACTGATTTATTGTAATCTCGTGACATGAAAAAAAATCCAATAATAAATGATACGTTGATCTGAATGACAAAAAGAATTCAAGAACCTCATAATAGCTTGAGGAGGTCAAGAAAGCGTTATCACGTTCTATCATCGGTACGCCATATTATAGTGATTTTCTATTCTGCGGTTTATGTGTGTGTACTCATAACAATACAGATGTGTATATTATATATATATATATAGTATCTATCGATCGTTAATAGGTACCTAGCAACACCGTACAGGAGGGTGTACAAGGCCGGGTACTGCCCGGACTCGAACTTGACGATCCAGGCATGGATGAAGTGACACGAAAACGCAACGAACTATTACTCAGGAGGTGGGTTGTGACACATATAATAAAGCTTAGTGATTTTTAGACGATTATAAAAGATTCAAACCCTTATAGCTTAAATAATATAGTTTGAGTTTATCTTGCATTACTAAACAATACTTTATTATCATTAGTTTTCTTTAATTTTTGTAAGATATTTTTTACGATTCTTGATTTTCATGATCTCTCAGAAATATCTTAAATAGTAGCGATGTCCTTTTTCATAACAGAGAACTTGAGCACTCAACCTTCCTCGGCGTGTCCGTCGTGCAATTAGACCTAACAAAAAGGAATGCACACTTTTCGCTCGTTCTTCAGGATACTCTTCATCGGCTAGAACATAATCATAGTGTCCCTGTAATTTGGGCTCGGGTCCCACTAGTAAGTACCTACTGTTTGAGTTTGTATGTTGTTATAGATTACTCTAAGGCAGTATTAACCATATCCATTTGTGTTTTTTGATTCTAAATGGCAAGCAGCTAAACTGCATCATACATAAGAACTTTTCAAGTACTTTCAAAATCGTTCTGTTTTCTTTCAAAATTGTTTTCTTTTTTTCAGAGTGGTCCGCCAGAAGACGAATTCGAGCCGTTCCGTCGTTGGGAAGCCTTTCGCCAATCGTGTTCAGAGCCCGCTCGTATCTGGGTTTCGCTAGTTATTCCGGAAGATTTACCAGAAGCTGTTGATGAAATTCTTAACTTGTGGATGGCTGAACAGGTTTGTCAATTTTTTTACAAGAAAACCATAAAAAAACGTTGAGACAAGATATAGACGAACTTTCATTTATCCTTTTCATAGAATATATGATAAAAAAAAGAGTCATTGTACCTACCCAATATATCTGGTCTTTTTTTAGCGAATTAATTTCCATGATTGTTAGATTTAACTTTCTGTTGCTGGCTTGTAGGTGGCATCCCTGACGATTTCAACTACGTTATTCCTTTTAAATGCAAATAATTTTCCTGTACTAGCGAAAGCACACCAAGCTGTTGTTCGCAGGCTGTTAGGTCTTCATCCAATCGTAACCGTGACTAACTGCTGGCCACCGACCGCCTCTGAAATCATGGGGAAAAGTGGCACGATTATCCCAAAATTGTACGCCGACTATTTGAACCACATGTTCGCCCGAAGAGAACATGTGGGACCTCTACAAGAGCAATTCACGTTGGGTTATCAGGCAAGTCCCATATTTAATTACACATGTTAGGTGTAAGTTTAAAACAATCTGTTTTCAGGTGGATATCTAACTTTTCGATAAACATCTTGTACCGCTCTCTATTTTTCCATTGTCAAATCTAAATTATATGATTTCGAGGATATATATGAAAGCTGTTTTGACGGTCAGTTATTCTCTCGTAAATATTGATTAGTTAGCTAGTCATATTTGAATAACAACCAACTTTTATTTACTTGCGGAGCGTCGATTTTATATGTAGCACTTTGCCATTGCAGGATCAACTACAGATTCCTCTGCAACCATTAGCAGATCACCTCGAAAGTATTACATATGAAGTGTTTGAGAAGGATCCAGTGAAATATGCCAAATACCGGGAAGCGTTGACCGCTGCTTTCGAGGATAGGCGTGGCATGATTGAGGAACGACAGGTATGCTGTTCGGATAACGGCCACGACGCATATATATGTCCATAGTTCTTTCTTCAGATGCCTTGTCCGAGAATTCTACAGAAGTCTCTCTAGATGGTTAGTTTCTTTGTTCAATTAAGACTACATGACTTTCTTGTGGTATTTTTATGATATAACAGGTTTGTCATTAGAAATAGAATTATTGAACTAACCATGTCACCTTTGTTTTCACAACAGAGTCCTCTAATTGTCATGGTAGTCGGAGCAGGCCGAGGTCCTTTGGTTCAGGCTTGTATCGATTGCTCGATTCAGACCGATGTTCCTGTGAAGTTGTTTGCAGTTGAAAAAAATCCAAGTGCTGCAACTGTCCTTCGGATTTTAAATCGCGACAGCTGGGACCGTCAGGTATCTATCATATGTATCGAATTTGTATTAGGTAATTATAGCCTCAATCGTTAATATCATCTTCAGGCCATGTTTAAGTGTGCCCAAGTACGAACTAGTTGCTTTTGTATTAATAAGCCTGAAAGAGCCAATAAATGTGATGCACACTACAGGTTACGGTGGTGGATAGTGATATGCGGACGTGGGAACCACCAGGCGGAGAGCGCGCCGACATTCTTGTATCCGAGCTGCTCGGAAGTTGGGGCGACAACGAACTCTCCCCAGAATGCCTTGACGGGGCCCAACGCTTACTTCAGCCTGACGGTGCGTTATAATAATTGCTTTATAAACTATGAATGAATGTAATTGGTTTAAAACATAAGCGTTGTGCTCTTATATTTTTTCAAACATTATCATCAGACGACATAAGACGAAAGGTTTTTAATTATTATGGAGTTGCATTAACTCTGAACGTGCGCTTACGAAGAGTTTTGTCGATATATCCTATGAGTTGATATGAAGTGTTTCTTCTCGCCTTTTGGAGCATAGACATTTATTAATAAGGATCTGCGATGATAATAGATTTCATGGAGCTCCTGCATAGGGGTTTTTACGCAACGATTTCTGAATCGAAGCGCTCTATAACCCCACCCAAAATACAATTTATTAATGTGTCACCCAATACCACCATCGACTGTTTTGTCGTATAGTAATTAGTGAAATAGCCGGACTATGGTCCTCGTGCTAGACGCCAAGTCCTTTCGCCTGGTCCTAATAATCATTTATTCATCCTAATTCATGTAATACGGCATGAATGATATATACAATCCAAACTACCGAGAAGTCAAAAAAGACGATGGGCACTTCAATGGATTGCTTGCTTTGTCATCAAATTCAAGTTCTAGTAAAAAAAAAAAAAAGTGTCAGCCATATTATTAACGTGCAAATACCTGATACATAAAAAAAAAACGTTTAATTAATAAACCATGTCGATACAAAACATATTTTTTTTGATGAAATATAAGAAAATACTGAAAAGAAAACGATTCAAGATTTATGCGGCCATACTATGTTGTAAATAATGCATTATTTTCGCTTAAAATAGAACTAAAATTAAGATACTGATCGATAACTAATATTTTTCCTGTCTAATAATGTATATTCTTGTCAATTTTTTCAGGAATTAGCGTTCCATCTTGTTATAATTCGTACGTGAACCCTGTACAGTGTCCCCAGTTGCATCGGCAGGCTCGGCAACTGAGAGAAGATGTCCTTGTTCACGAAGGCCAACTCCAAACGCCTTACGTTGTGTATTTCAGGTACTTAATCACGGCTGTTAGAATGAGTTACTGACTTAATAATAATAATAAGTTATTGATGGTTTGGTTCATTATATGGATTATATTAATTGGTAGATTCCATTTCTTAAGCTAGCTAGCTAGCTGCGGAAACATTGCGATTCGTTTTGAAACTCGCACTGAGTTTTAAATCAACAACCATGCTGGCAAGTTTTATAAATTTGCACTACGCCACCATGCTTTATTTATTTTTTTAAATATTTTATAATTATAAAATTTAAACAGTTATTATATCTGCCTGGTATAACCCTAATACTGTTCTACCACCTAGTCTATGTATGTTCGATCAGGTGTCATTATCACGGGGACTGACTAACCTTCTACTGGATTATAGAATAATAAATGTATAAAAATGATCATAAAATACTGTTTGCGATTGAAAATAAATACTCCTTGTCTGTCAATCTTTCTTCTAAAGGCATGTCAATCATTTAGCACCGCCGCAGCGTCTGTTCTCGTTCAGCCACCCAAACAGAACGTTTGAGGGTATGCCACCCTCTGACAACTCGCACAACGAACGCTGGGCAGAGCTAAGCTTCAAGTCGAAGAGCTCGTGCACGTTTCACGGGTTTGCCGGATATTTCGATTGCGTCCTTTACAAGGATATTATTATCAGTAAGTTTATTTGCAACTAGCAGTCGTCTAGCACTTTGTTATCCAAATTTCTAAAGAATCGGTTCACAAAACAATAGTCTGCAGTAGTATTCATAAAGGTAGTTTTAGGTGGTTAACGAAGTTTTGTTACTTCGTCATGAGCAGCCTTCATTGTCGATTTTGTATTTTCCACTTCTGAGTTCATGCTTTCTATTGTCAATTTGCAGGTATTGAGCCGTCAACGCACACCCCTGAAATGAATTCGTGGTTTCCGATGTATATTCCAATTTCCGATCCTCAACCTGTGAAAAAGGGAGAGACAATTACGGCCACATTTTGGCGCAAAACCTCATCTACAAAGGTAAAGTATCAAAAGGTATTTAAGTAAGGTTATATATTTAGGTTGGGATTAATCCATCAAAGCAAAAACGTTTTGCTAAAAGATCAATTGAATTGCGGTGCTACAGAAATCTACATAAGTCTAAACCACGTATAATTTAAAGTAACGTAGACGATTCGGATTTTTTAACGTAACGTCTCTAAATTGTTAGCACTGTTCTATTATCGTATTGACAAGCGCTACATTATTTACCAGACAGAGAATAGGACGTAATTAGCTTTTCCCAATGCACCAATAGAAGGCTTGCAGAAGTAACGAATAGCAACTTCTATTAAGTCTAAACCACCGTCCCGTAGAAATATAGAACCTAATTTTTTATTGTTACTATATTTCAGGTGTGGTATCAATGGTTGGTGACATCTCCGTACCAGTCAGTCATGCACAACGTGGGAGGGCGCTGTAGCAATATCGGGCTTATGTTATAATCATAATTAGTCGTTTGACATGTCTGTGACCTGGAACATTTCATGCTGATCTAACTATCGGTGTAGTCACGATAATGTCACGACTGTTGCTGATACCGTGCGGCATCCGCCTTGCACGTGACATGTCACGGTACAGATAGGTAGAAACTAATATATGGCCGCAGTACCCGCAGTCTGGACGAAGGCGCATCGTGATGCGTTGGAATGGATTAGAGCTGAAAAGACATTCGACCGAACGACACGGATCACGCCCGAGAAAAGCACACACGTATGCCGAAAATTAATTTTGTGCTAATAATAATTGCGCTGAGAAAGTTTGCTTCAACTGGTGACACGAGTTGCATAATATTATAATGCATAGATAAATCATCGAAGTTTCCGTTGGTGAACCGTCTTAGCGCTTTTGGTAATATCTATAAAGTTTATTTTATCAAGCCTGAAAAAATAAGATTGTATGTAATAACGTCGGCAGATATTCTCGATGCAAATGCATATACGTATACAATGTGTAAAACACTATTAACGGAAACAGTTTTGTCGCTACTATAAATTGTTCCACTTAGGGAGCCGAGGTTGTCTTTTTGGCAATGACGACGCCAAACGCTGACGATGATGATGACACTTAGGGGGAGGGAAAGCATAAGCTGGTGTTAATGAAAACTGGATTAATACGTCGCCTAAGTGGCAACCAACAATTTTCCTTGAACAAGCTGCGTCCTCATTAGCTGTGTAGGTGACATCATTGTACATTACTATTATATGATGGCTGTATTCAAGTGCTTTCTATAGATATTAATGCGTTCACAGCACCGCACAAGGTGTGGCATTATGAAGATACTATTCATCGATTATCATGACTAAGATTATTAACAGAGTTGCAAACACTGTATTCGAATTTCCTATATAAACTTAAATTGGGAACTGAAGATTATCTTACAGTAAATTAATGTGCTGTGTCAAGCCTGTGTTCTAGTGTCTAAGAAGAACAAACAGATTTGTCAAAAAAACGTTCACACGGTCAAATAAAATTTCAAAGGACGGCAATCAAGGTCTAAACACTGCCTTTTTTGTCGTTACCAAGTTTCCAAATCATATTATCTTTATTCATTAATGACTTCTGCATCGTTTCACGGATGACAGAACTTCAGTTCCAAGAAGTGGCTCAATGAGTACTCACGACTCATTTGTAACCTGTTTATAGCGTTTAGTATCGACAATGTTTCGCGCCAACTTTAAGACAAATCACCTATGAACCGGTAACCCGAACATGTTTTTTTTTTGGAAAACCATAACGCCCTTTAGTTTATCCGTTGAATTAGACGCAAAGTGTTATCGTTCTGGGTGTTTGTACCCATTTTTCTATATTCCACCGGGGGCCGCGAGTCATCTTTGGCATATATATCATTACAGGTTTCTTCTTGGTTCATCTTAGCGTTGCAAGCCATCGCTGTGGGAGACGTTTCATTTGTACATAACCATTAAACACATGACCTTGTTTTTATGGCAAATCTTTCAATCAAACGACGATAGCCGTAGTTGGGAACACTTGCAAGAGCTATAAACACCGTGTGTATACTACACTGGCCTTGAGGATTATTTAGGTCCACATATTGTTCGTTAAAATTGTTCTATTAAAGGTCGGTTAGCTTAATACACTTGGGGTGTAACAGAAGATCCTCGAAGTATCCACCACAATAAGAAGGATTAGGTATTTAAGCGAATGTCGGCACTGCAATTAGCTGCTTCTAGCAACTTTTTTAGGCATCGCCCCTGAAATTGAACTCCAGGTAAAACGAAAGATTTCATTCTTGCGCTTATTCTTCGCATTCTTATTCTAATAGCATGAAATTCCTGCGCTTCACTTTAACAACCTGTAAATCAGATCATTCAGAAACTAGCACGGATACAGTTTTAGTTTGCTTGGTTATTGTATTGCTTTTCGTGCTCAGTGCTGCTCTCTGTCACTAAAATTAGACTACCGCTATTTATGAAAAATGTGTTGTCCTACTGCAGGCTGGCCTTTCGAGTCGGCAACAAGTTTTATTGTTATTCAACTCGTCCAACAATTATTGCAGGGACAAGGAAAAGAAATTGATGTCCATGGCGGATAATCTTAACAAGAGGTCAACGAACGCGTCAGGGGAGCATTCTGCCGCCTACAATGACCATGCTGGATCGACGAGGTCATATCAATCAATGGTAGTGACTAACTTGCTGTAGAGGACTATGAGAATGCCGAAGGACATGTTAATTTAATTACTCAAAGATATCAAAACAATTGCTGTCACAAAAATATGGCATCTCAAGGAAAATAATCAGAAAACAGGCAGCGAATTCAATATTCAATCAACTGATAAAATTTTACTAATAGCCTTTGGTATGTTTCAATTAGTAATTCTTTTCTAATATCGCCTATTCTCATTGTTCCGATTACGACCATGACGCTGTGAACTTAGCTTTCGTGCTTATAACCATATACAGAAAAATCATAATCGAGGGTCTGGAGAAGTCAGGAAAAATCCTCCGCGCGTTTTGAGGTTAGCTCGGAAGGAGAGCTCTGCAACTGGTAAAGGTTGATTTGACAAAATAACAATATTTTCAAAAAAAAATAGCCAAAATATTGACTTTTATAGTTACTTGATAAGCATAAAAAAAATAACCTAAGATATATTCCGTATGAGGTGTTTACCATTGTTTACTGGTAGTTGGTTAGGCCGAACTGCCCCTACGCGAAAATAGAAGGGCCTAGCTCCATCCTTTTGTTATCCAATAAAATCGAATTTTTCAATTTACGAAAATCAGCAGTGTAACCGGCTTTCTTTATTGTGCCTGTAATAAGTACAAAGTATCACGGTTGTAAACTCAGTTGTAAGGACTGGATAAATGGACGAACCTCTGTCACCATATCAACGTAATGGTATTAAAATGCTTGCAACCATGTTCATTTTAATATTGAGGATTTTACAGGACTTGGAATTTTAGATATTGGGCATGTAGGGGCCCATGCACGTGTTAGCAGGAAAGAGGACAATTATTTCCGAAAGTAATCACTTCAGTTGTGGTAATTTATTAGATTAGGCTTTATTGGCACGTTTTTTTGTTCAACCGTCTCAAATATAACCTAAATAAATGTTTGAAGTCTTACGTTTGCTACTGCCGTTAAACGTTGCCTCAGGCGGTTAATTATCAGCACGAAGCGACCAGAATATGAACAACTGGATTGTATGAATTGTACATAAAAAGAGTACTTTTAGCAACGTACCTTTTATTCAAAAAAGTGTTTAAGCTTTTTTTTAGCTTTGTCACAAAGGTAGGAATCTAGCAACACTTAAATACATTTTGTTTAATTTAGCAAGTAACACCTATTAGTTACATGTGTTCTTCTTATTTAGCTGAGTCATTGTAACTCAAGAGGTCAGTTTTAAGCATCTATTCTTAGACATAGTTTTTGACGGCCACACAATGCTGCAATGTGTCGGCCTGTCATTTTGCTGTGCAAACCTATGTGGGCTCAACAAGATTTCTATACATAGAATATTGTGGTATTTAAGCGTATGAATTAACATCTACCGTTTAAGGTAAGTCGCGTATTATAGGTCCATGGAGTAAGTTCCAGAGCAGAGTGGTCAGTATTCATGATCGCTTCGAACTCAGATCGGGACCCAACTGACACTCAGTCTACAAAAACAATTTGAATAGCTTACCGCCAAATAATGCGTTTACGCGGAAACCTTACTCAAGCTTTGAGTTTAAGTGTCATTTGGGATTCCAAATACGGTACCCTTGTTCTCAGTAGTACGCTCAACTCAAGCAGCCTATCAGTGCAGGCCTCGACTGGGAAGGGTTCCATTCCGAATTTACAATTTACGCCTTGACGAGCTACCAGCAAAACGAGGCCTACGTAAGTAAGCAGATGCGAATATCGATACAGGAATACGCTGCTGCCTGTTAATCTTATCAAAGGAACCGTGAGATGTAACATTACTTAAATCACTTTTTCAAAGTAGATTCAGGGAATAACTCACCCATTCAGGGAGTCCTTAAATAAATGGGCTGAATCTGAGGGTGGGTGGATTTCGAAACACAACCTCCATTGATTCTGACCATCACTCAGCCATCATTCCAAGCGGCGTCGCTACCATGCCGGGGCTCTTACGCTACATTGGCGAGTTTGGTCTGGCCTACCAGCCTCTCTAACGTCGTTCACAGATGGCGCTAACATCGGGATATCCCCCTTATGCCTCAATGTTTTTATTGGAATTTCTCCTCGCAGTGCGGCTACCAACTGCGATCAGCGCGCGCGCGCGGGTCTGTCGCGGTCAGCCCGATGAAATGCTCCATCAGACGAAACAGGGAAGCGCCAATACGAAGCAGGCATGATTTGTCGATGCGACCAATCTCGCTCAGCAGCACGAGACAAATTTACTCAGCGTTTAATGATCAGGGCGACGTGGGCTCTAGATGCACTCTCCCAACCAGCTCTCTGTGGGCGCTAGTGTCAATGCTCCTTGTCGGTGATTCTTCTGGATCTAATGATCTCTCTCCCGCACCATTCCTCTCTCCTTTTGTCGGTTGAAGCACGCTCGTTCTCCGGTTGAATAACATTTGTTGCGTTACTGCTACCGACGATGCTTTGCTCGTGTATGCGTTACAATGGTTTGCAATAGCCTGTTTGGCTGTCCTTAAAAACGGCCACAAAAACAGGACACAAATTAAGTAGAAGACACGACCAGAAGCAGTAACTGAAAATAGTGAAAAGCGCGTTGGAGAAGCATTTATTGGCATCTCAACTGTTCGCTTACATAAGTACAACGGTAATCGATGGAATCAAATTCTATAAAAGCGACGTTCCTAGTGGTGTACGTTGATATTTGTACTGGCATCGCAATGCAATAGGAGCAACTAAATTGTTATAGCTATTGTGGCCGGCTGGCTGGG
>NW_019213983.1:150438-160406 GCF_002532875.2 Varroa jacobsoni | reverse complement strand
TGGCTGGCTGGCTGGCTGGCTGGCTGGCTGGCTGGGCTTCTATGACAACTCGACGACTAGGATGTAGGGCAAAAGATGGACGAATGCAGAACGAATAGACTGCATTAGATAGTTGTCGAACTTTTTCTGGTGGACTGCAGCTAATTATGAGCGCTGGACGACACTGTATAATATGACTTCAGGTATACTGAATAAATGCGAAACACGAAGCTGCTGAACTTAATTGTCACCTACGATGAGATTTTGAATAGCGTCGCTTGGATAAACTGCGCACTGCCAACGAGAGGACTGCAATAACCATTATTCGATACAGTAAATATTAACATAAACAAAAAACAGAACGGACAGACGAACCACATGATTGTGCCTAACTGAACAACTGCTTTATCCAGATTTAAAAAATACTCAACATACGATACCATCTTCTTTGACACAATAACAAAAAAAGTTCTACCTCTGTCCTGTAGTAGTCAGGTTCTAATGTGAGCAGCTCTACTGCGTCGTTGCAAAAGCAAATTTTAGTTTGTGTGTTGTGTGGGCTTCCTTTATTTTCGGATCAGCAAGTGTCATTGTCGTAGTCAATGGACAGACGGTCGTCGTGACCCAGTCGACGCTGGGTGATTGCGAACGATAAATACAGTTCTGGCCCATTGTTAACTATATCTTATGGCGGGTTTTCTTCTGTGGTATTTTTGGCTAGACCGCAGCGGTGCTGCCAACTAAACAAATGCCTGTTTGATGCCGGTCCGGCTACTGGCGTAGCCGTTACTGAGTGCGGTGTCAGTAGTTACGAGAGGCAGCTTACAAGCGAGCGAGCGAGCGAGCGAGCGAGCGAGTGAGTGAGTGACTGAGCGAGTGAGTGAGCGAGTGAGCAGCCAGAGAAGCAGGCAGTAGCTGTAGCAAGGAATATGGCCGGGCCGGAACGCAGCGGACTGCTCAAGCTGTGCGCCGTCGGGAGTCCAGAGCAGAGTGGTGGCGTTATCGGTGGGCCCCGGTCCCTCTCAGGCGCAACGTTGAGGCTGGTGCTATTGTTCGCCCGTAAGCCACAGCGGCTCGCTTGTAGTCAGCTAATCAGCTAGCCATTAAGTCGGTTAGGCGAAAGTGCTAACGTAGTGGCAGTGGCACCAGTGACGGAGTTGCCATAGTGATTGTTGCAAGATTATGACGAAGACTCTAGGCCACGACGTCGCCGCGAAGTGCGCACAACAGGCGTTTCAGATGCAAGGCAAATACGAGTCACACACTCACGAATACGAACAGAATGCAGGCTGCCGCTAACGTCGTCGCCAGCTTAGATGCATATAGTAGCAAATCGGTGAATCAGAACAGCACGAGTAATTGTTTAGCTTTTGCTGGTCGAGAAGTTTCGTTAACGCAACTGCAGCGGGGACAACAACAATAGCAACAACAGTACTGGCGGCAAAGGCTGCCAAAGCAGCAGTGGCAAACGCTTTAAGAAAAGCACCTTAAAACAGCAATGAGCCCGAAGATGATTCTAGCAGGTGATCGCTGGCCGCGCACTTAGTAACTGCTACGTAGCAAGAGCATACTGGTGTCACACTGGCTTACTAACCAGTTTACTGCTCGTGCGTGTCGGATGGATTACGCCCGCGATTAGAACAATGGCATAAATTTATAGAATTGGAGACAAACAGAACAGAAACTACTACTGCCCGTTAGTAGTAGATGAATTTACCGCCAATGAACCAACATCCGCTTTGCGATAGTACAACATCCTCACGCACACAATACTGCGCCCAACTCCAGTGAAGGCGAAATAACTTGCTACTATCTCGTTATTATTCACCGTCAATAAAACGTTTGTGTCAGGCCAATAGGTAAAACGTATCTTTGCACATCAAGAGTTCAACATTGCATCGCGTCAAACACAAATTCGGTCGTATCTGTACAAAAATTACAGACAAAAAAACACCAACAGTCGGAGTTAGCTATTTTGCTAGAAGTTTTATTACCTAAATGATTTATCACGAAAGGGTGTGAACGTGTGTTGGGGCACTGGACATTGCGCGTGCAGCACGAATGAACACGTGTATGTGTGTGTGTGTGTGTGCGTGTGTGTGTGTGTGTGTGTGTGTGTGTGTGTGTTTCTAACAAAAACACACAGAGGGAAAACTAAGTTACTCTTGCCAACTGAACCGTGGAATATGTCACAGAAATGAAGTTGTCATGTAAAGAAAGGAGAATACGCAAGCGTTTCGCGTAAGCGGAATACCCTACGAGACCTTTCCCTGCGGAGCAGAAAGGGTCTCAATGAAGCAAGGTCTTCAACGTAGTCGACAACGACGAAAATGCAGTATTTCGATAAAATCTGACAGAAACAAAAACGTAAACATGCAAATACGAAACCGTCAAAGGAATCACCTAACTCAACAGAACGTCACCAGTTTACCCTGTGAGTTACGAAAAGGTGCGCAGACTGAAACGGTCTAAAGATAGAACGAACGAAGATGTTTATGTCATCTGCTGCCTAAATCGTTCTTTTTTTTTTGGAAATTTTTGCAAAATACTTACTAAACGACGATGGCGTGATTGTTGTCTGTACTGACCGACAACAGGAAAACGCGCTGTTAGAGAGTGACCATAACACCTGAACAGAACGGACTTCAATGAAAGGTAAGCTCGGTCATGTTTGGGGAGAAGGCACTATGGGGAGCAAGCGAGAAAGTAAAAAAAAAAAAACGGAGCCGCCTATTGCTAATTAGTATAATTTAATAAACTGCAGTTTGGCACTCACTCGCTCACTCTCTCTCTCTCTTTCTCTTTCTCTGCTCGTGCAATGGCCTTTGGGAGGGAAGGGTTGTTTTCAGTGACTACAACGGTGCCGTCGCTCGAACACGGACGAATTAAGGTTTGGTCAAGGATGACCTCACTCCGTTAGAGCGTCACATAACATGAGGACAAGCATTAATATTATTCCTACTACTGCGACAATTACCATGATCAAAAACGAAAAGAAAAGTAAGGCTGCGATTAATGGGTGACAGAATTTCGCGTCAACAGTAAATCATTACAATTAAATTCAACGACCGCCACTAATAGTTATCTCCCGACTGTCGAGCGCAACATGTTGTAAGGCACTTAATGGCGGCCGTACGCTTCGACGGTGCCACCAGCAGCTGCCGTAGCCCAGTAGTAAGCTGCTGTTACCAACGGGACCGACAGGCAAGCCGCGTCAAACTAAATTTCACGGATCACCTATAGGTGATATATGCATATATATGAATGGCTTGAAATGAAGAGATGTATACACACACACACACATATATATATATATACACAAGTGCGACAACAGTGTGCGGTTCGTCCAGGTTCTTTGTAGAAGTCCAAATTGGCTGTTCGGTGTTGCGTTGATCAAAGCCGGCTCAAAAGCCACCATTAATACACGGCGATCGCTAAATCGTTCGATTGTTTCAGAATATTGGATGTGTCGTGTGGTTACTGTAGTTTTACTACCATTTTGGCGAGATCAACAGCTTGTGTTTTTGGCAGAGGGATTCGTTATCTATGGTCCGCGCTAGCTACGAGGAACGCTTTGCGGTTTTTCTCTAGAGTATCGTAGCGATTTTGGTTACCAAAATTGGCTCAACAATTAAGACAGGGGAGAAACACAGCTGACCGCACGTAAGTTCTAGTCTGCAAGATAGCCTTGGTACCGCAGCAAATGGATATAATCTGGAGCCTGACATCGAAGGTATTCGAAGCTTATTCGGCTAAGTAACGTTTGAGCGAGAAAATTTTGGATAAGACGTTGTATCGCGTGTGGCGCTCTTCATACCGTGCAGGTACCGGTTAAATGGTCAAATGCTCTTTGTGTCGATTCGGGTGCGCGTGTGTAGATGACGCTACTTTGTACATCTTGGGCAGTGTAATCATTTGACAAAATAGTCTTTTCTGTAGAGGCAGTAGCAGATTGTAGCAACCTCTAGAACTGTCTAATCCTTTTAGTTGTCGTTGTAGAAGCTGAAATCTACAGCCAGGACCATTACGATCACCACTGTTCTAGTCGAGAAGGTAACGGAATCATTTTTAATTCGTACATGCTTACAGTTATATTTCTTCTGCTTCTCTTGAAAGTTATTTCATCTAGAGACGAAATACACAAAATAACCTTTACGCCAGCGTACTTCTTGCGGCTTTTCTCTTGCTTCCATGGTATTCGTGACATGTTTATGGGAATACGTATAAGAATTGAAAACGTGTGACCCGTTAAGTAGTAGTTCAGTCAAGAAAAGCCTCCCATTATCAACTCCCACAAACAGGTACTTACTGGAGTAATACACCATAAATTTATTTATCAAACACGAGATTAGGTAGCGTTAGAAGATAACAATCGTAATTACCTGTTAGTTTTATAAAACAACAAAATATTGTTTCCTGAAAAAGGTGTTTTCAGCTATGATATCTAATAACATATAAACTAAAGAAAAGACGTTCAAATCAAGCGAAATCTAATAGTTCATCTAACTAGAAAAAATGGCCGGGCGAATAACCTGATGAAATTGAGGTTTTGTCGTTTTTGCTAATTTTACGTTCCTATTTTGAAAATCTTTCCTGATGCCCGGATTCATAGAAATTGTTAACTGCACACCGAATCCGCTTACGAAAAGGGATGGCATATTGTCTAGTACTTATTGCTGGACCATGTGGCACGTAACACAGTCAATGATCCGCATGTTGTAAAAAAAAAAACGTTTAGTTAAAAGAAAAAACAGGGTAGGCGAAAATGTGGCCCTCCCATGGTGACGATGTTAGAACGCTTTCGAATTAGCCTTGGTATATAGCGTTTCGTTCAACGTTTCGCGTTGTTTGAAAACTTGAGTCGATCTTACAAGAAGCAGTAGTAGTAGTAAAAAAAGTAGAGGGGCTATTATTCAGGACACGTATAAATATTCAACGTACACTGGAAAGCTAGCTCTATTTACGTTTTTAGGCTTCCAACAACTTTCTTTTATTTTATAGGAAAGATTCACTTTTGAAACTCTCGCTTAACGTAAACGGCAAAGCGGCACTTAGATCCGGCAGTTAGCTACGAATGAGATGATAGGGCGCCTATTATATCTAAATGATATATTTTCATACTGAGATAGATGTATCGACGCTTGTTTCTATTATTTTTGCACATGTATGTGTACTTCTTAGGTTTATTCGGATTTATATTTAGATTTTAGAATGGGCATAAATCCAACTCTTTTACCTAAAAAATTTTTGGCTAAAAGATATTCATAATGCAAAACGTCGTTTCATCGTGCTAGTCTGTAAAAGAGAAGCAAGCGGTGTAGTTGAGAGTATTTTTCTTACTGCAGCCAGTTAGTCTATGGAGCATTTAAAATAAGTTCTTTTGAAGGTGGAGAACAAACCTCTATACCACAGGCAAACATACTAAACGTATTAAATAAAGTACTCATCTGGCAGCCAGGGTAATGCACATACGAATTTTGTCACGGTCACTTTTTATCTACGTAAATCATTTGACATCTACATTCGTTACCGTTTATCTCAGGTCAAATATAAATATGTACATTTAAAGAGTAAGAGTTTGTATACATATACGTACCAACCATTACGCTCTAACGATTTTTGTAGATCCGCACACGTGGGCATAGATCGACGAGAAAGCATCATGGTGAAGACAATATGCCTGGTAATTTTTTCATAGGCGAAGATTTTTGCCAGGAAATTTCTAAATAGCACTTCTCGAACATATTTCCCCATTGATTCTTATATAGAATAAGACGCCTGTTCTAGGCAATCTCCTTAAGCGTGCTTGTGAAGCATCTCAATCGAATATGTGCTTACTTGTCCCTAAACAGTAGGTATAAAAAAGCAAGTTTAAAGACTTCTTGCTGCAGGGTCAAATATACGCTTCTGGGTGCAACTTGGCTAACGAACTTTACACTAGATAGCTGAGTATAACACTGCTGACCACAGAATGTCCGCATGAGGTTCTAGAAGGGTCAACGAAATACGCAACATTACTTTACGATTAGGTTGTTTATTTAGTTAGCAAGCCATTTAAGAATTTTCGAAGCCGAAATGGAAATCCGCAATCTCCGTTTTTGACCGCTATCTTGATGACTCTAATCGATTAAACTAATGCAAGTAATAATGCAAAGTCTGCAGTCCTATAGACACTATCCCTGCAAGTGGCCGTTACTTATAGCTATGAATAAACCGTGTGGGAATCAGACTAGTTGTTGCTTCTGCCTGTCACTGGAACTTGCGCAGCTTATTGAGGTTATCCCGATAGGAAGCCGAGTTGATTTCTTATGAACAGCCATTCGGTGGATTGACGACAAGGCATTGATGTCAGTGATATGATTTCGACAACCTCCTAGAAACAGAATGTTGGTTTTCACCTACATTATTACGATACTGTGCTACTATTATTCACCAGTACCAATATTAATCATCGTTCTTCGAAACGCCAAGCTCAACATCCGTGCTTTTAATGTTGGTCCTGATTGGTGTTCGTATTTACCAACCTGGCCCCACAAATTATTGCCAACCAAGGGCATTTTATTCTGTATATTATATCATTACCTTATTATATTATTTAATGTTTGACAAGACTATACTTTTTTTTACAAGAAACTATGATTAAATAGGTATATATTAACTGGATATCTTTACGAACGGACAGCAACCCTATCTGCTGCTTCCTGTTTTGCCATCAGACAATTAGCTTCGTTGATGACCTCGACACACACACACACACACACATATATATATACATATATATATGGATTGAATTTGCAGTCGTTGTTACAATGGTGCAAAATATGCGGATATTCTCATAGTCGAATTTAGGGTCTGAACACAGTTTCGCGAGCATATCTACATTTCCGAAGTAGATTGGAGAACTTTTGCCCAAAGATTAAAAAGTTGTCTATAATGCAATTTGAGATAAGTCAACAATGGAGCGATTTATGTAAGCCCGACCAACTCAACCTCTGCTAGCTGACACGTCAGCCTGGAACTGACCTGAACTTAGACAGAGACACTAACCTCGATATTAGGCTAGGCCTAAAATAACGCCGAGTCAAACAAATTTGCTCCCGAGAAATTAGAGCTATTGACCCTAGCGAAGGAAGTATCCAAAATTTGCGGGAAAAAGTTGGCGCATTTCGATCCCTGATTAGGCTAGTTCAGCGAATGTCAACTAGAACACATTTTAGGGCCGTCGAAAATTTAATCTCAATCTGACGACAGTGCCTACCAACTTGCCATAATAAATTTCGAATCGTCGGGTGAAAAAGTATTCTACCTTTTATTCTATCTTTATATAATGAAATAAAAACGAGCCAATAGCGTTCGTGTTTATTCAGTCATTCGTGTTGTCTGCCGACTGCTATTTACTACTGCCAGCAATAAGCACAACGTTTTCGATTTATTCTTCTTTCTGGCCATTTTTGGTTTGTGAAGGTTAATATTATTCAGAATCATCGTAACACTATCAAATCCACTCGGCACATGCTGGGCTCTATTTTCGTTAAGTCCATTTCCTGTAATTACAATATACGATCTATGAGCAATTCGTTACATAAATTCAATCAAGCTAAGATCATACCTGTAAATCCACGATCTTCAACTATGCCCCATGGCCCTAACCATCCCACATACGATCGACGTTGCTGATAGGATCTATCTCGTGTTGTACTCAGTATGATTTTCCAAGTATATCATTGGCGCTTTGATAGTTAGACGCTCTTACAATCGAACGTACGGATAGATAAAATCGCAGCTGTTTATGGTGATTAACTTTGTCTGAGCGAATGATATTATACGACGAGTTCTATTGAGTAATATAAAGGTATATCTACCTCCCCTGTTAAGGCCAATTACAGCGAGCTTCGACAGGATAATAACATGGCTAAGGGTTGCCAATGAGCAGCCATTCTAAATTTAGAAACAGCGACAATAGTAAACATTTTTCTCAGAGGTGTATTACGAATCGCCGCTACGATAATATTAAACAAATAGACGTGTTTTTTTTTCCTTTTTTAAGGCAAATAACTCACGCAAAATCTGAGGGCTGGGCAAGCGAGCTCCCTGTTTGTCGTTATTTTTTTGGCAACCTAACTTAACAACGCCTCTTCATTGTTTTATTAATAAACTGTTTTGTCGCTTGTTTTCATTTTCTCATACGATTACTCTAAAAATCAGGCGCTATATTACTAAACAGGAAAAAAAATAGGATGTTCTCGGCTATTGTAGTGCATACGCTTTTTCAAAGCGGCGGTCATATAGTTTTGACAGTGGCGGGTATGGTGTTATCGTCATTGGGTGACAAACATATCGTCGCTGTCTAGATGGCATCGGTATCAGGAAAAGAAGTACGATCGCAGCGTTTTTGTACCATCTCATATCACTGCGATGGCTCCTGCCAGTCCGTATTGGTCAATTGCCGCCTCTGAGAGCCTTAGCAGCTGTTGAATTACCCCATCGTTAATAACAACGCATCTGCTGTACTAAATAATGACTTTGCTGGCCGAGAGGCAACATCACTGATTGTATCGCTAGCAGAATTGGTGAATGAGTGGGTGATTATGTATATGTGTACGTCTATAAAAACTGCAATAACAGTACCAATAGCCACGAGCGCGATATCAACGGCGGCAACAGCGTTCGTGCAATACCTCGCGTTCGTGGTGACGCTTTCCCGAACGTTGACTGTACTCGTCGTCTTCGTTGTAGCGGCCACTGGTGTTGCGGTCGTGACAGACGGCAATCGATTCGGGGCGATAGGCTTTTCTCTTCCGCAGTGATACGCATTTGTGAACGTCTATGAGTGGTTCCTCGTCGAAGTGGTGTTTAGTACTGGCCAATAGCCGTCTGTGCTGCTAACTGAGCTGTAACTGTCCTATCTGCCTGTAAAATTGTCTGTGTCCGCTATCCTATTGCAGCAATGCCCGTTTATCGTCAAAACCAAATAGTAGCCAAAATAGGCCATAATCTGTTACCATCCACTCCAGCTACTACCAACAGAGAGGAAATGGCGTAGCCCAAGTAGCTAATGCGCATCTCTTTGAGCGCGTTCCCATGGTAACGATAACGAAAGAGCATCCTGCCATGTCGGTCCAAATCACAATATTGCTAAAAAAAAATATAATACAAACAGTTTCTTTTTCTTGTACTATAAATGTGAGCCTTAGCTTGTAAGTTCGTTACAAGTGCGTTTGATGCTTTTTTGTCATTAATTCATTATTAGCTTGTCTTTGGCACATCGTGTTGGACCATCCCGTAAATGCTCAACGGAACCTAACTCTAAAAGGAAACAATGTTTTGATTAGACAACATTGATCACTGATATAATGCCCGTTATTAGCGATGGTTCGTGCCCACTTCTGTGGCAGCTTTTCGGTTCAATTTTCTAGAAGTATTTGCGATTGACTGGTCGATGTTTTTTTCGTTTTGAAAAAACTTAGAATTCTTTCCATGAAGCTTTGTAAGTATCAAAAAAGGCGGTAGTCAGAAGGAACAAGGTCGGGACTGTAAGCTGGATAAGGCCCAATTTCACTCCAACCAAAGTCCCACAGTTTTTGGTGGGTTGCTAGAGGCGTATGGGGCGGTGAGCTTGTCATGGTGAAGCATGGATGGCTTCTTCCTCTATTACTGGCTATAGCAGGGCGCCTTTCTTGGACGCATTCTTGGATCTATTTATAGTTCTTAACTGAGATAACGGTTTAGCTATTTCAAAGAAACTCATCGAAGGACAATCTCACCAAATGGGATGTTATAGATGGGGTCCAGTTTTATTTCTCGTATGAAAGGCACTACCACGCTTTAAATACGGTCTACCCTGTGGGCCATTTATTATTGTAGATTACACACTCCCCACCCATCACCATCTTTACAAGAAAAGTGTTGTTCTCGTTCGCTTTTCGAAGATTCATTAGTTGATGATTCCTCAAACTTTAAGAAACCCATATATCTATTCGATTGTAACC
>NW_019213983.1:91921-150338 GCF_002532875.2 Varroa jacobsoni | reverse complement strand
ATATATCTCTTTAAACGGTCGATTCGGGTGCTCAGGTTTTTTTTATTATACCTTTTTTTGCTTAATTAAATCGATGACGTGTAAATCATGCTTTTTATGATCTATAGTGTCTATAATCATTATTTTATAGACAAAAGTTCATGTCTGTCAACATTTTGTACCATGGATTACCATTCCGATTGCCGTGGATGCTGAGACAGGTGGGCGGTGTAACATTGCCTAACGAAGATTATGCCTAATGTAATCTTCGTTTGGCTGGTGAAACGTTACCTCATATTTACAACAAAGCATAATATAATGAGCTTAATAATAACGCGATAAAAATAATTATTGAAGCACCTTAATTCACTTATCAAGAACATTTACGATGTCTCAAATTCCAGAAGTGGATAACTTATTAGCTTTCTATCTAGATAGGTAAATTATGATGAAAAACTTGCCACATTAGTTAGCTACACAGCATGGTATCCTGGCCTTTCGACATGCGCCTAAAAAGAAACACCATGATACCAAGAAGTACACCGTTATAAGATTTTCAATACAATCATTTTGAGCAAATCTGCAATTTTTCCTTCTATCAGTATCTCGGTTACCCTGAAAACTGTATTTTTACATTTACTTACTAGTCATCTCCTTGCGATGACGTCAAAACTACAACTCTGTCCAACAAGCTGTCTTATAGGAAGACATTTCAATCTGAAAGACCTATTGGGTTATGGAAGAAAAAATATAGGCCTAAGAAATGCCACTACTGTTTGAAATTTTCAAGTACACGTCATCAAATATCTCTTAATGTCGTCTCTTGGTGAAAACGGATTTCCATTTTTATAGACCTGTACGTAGAGTACTGCACGGGGAATCCTTCCTCTGAGTAAGTAGTATTGTTTAGTCAGTGTACTCGGCTGAATAAATACTGCTTCGAACGCCCTGCGACTTGTTAGCTGTAGGATCTGATATTCACTCTCTGACAAGCTCTGGATAAATATTCCCCGTAACAGTGAATCGTTTGAGTCCACGACTGTCGGACTTAAATGAGATTTTATACTTCAAAAGATGCAAACGTGTCAAGCATTTAACGTCTTTTTCAAATTATCGGTGATTCCGAAATTCGCTCGGCAAACACTGCTATGGCCATTGAACTTTAGCATCAGTCTGCGAACATTAATTAGGCATATGCGTCATGTTTTTTTGAGGATATACATTTTTCTCCTGAGTTTATACCTGAATGTCATCCACGTTTCCTCTACTTCTAGGATTTTACATTGATTTATCTTTAAAATATACCATATTTTTAGGGAAAAGCCAAAATAACACTAACTACGAAAAAAATGCATTTCAGTGACTTTGTAATGACTTGGTCCGCCTATATAAATTAAATCATACAGAAAATCCAAAGGTGTATGTAAAAAAACTGCGATAATTTTACTATCTACTACTATATCTTATGCTACCCTGTTGTTTGAGAGAGAGGGAGAGGGAGAGGTTTGATCGATTATGCGTAAAAGAAAATTAGGCAGCTGCAATAAGCACTCAGTCCTAGAGATGAAGGAATACAGCGAACTAATGTCGACACTTGAAAAAACTTGCTACAACAGGCGGTGGTAGTGGGAACTTGGTGAGCATTTATGATCTCACCTAATCATACGGAATGCTAGTTCTTAAACGCGATGGAACCATTTTCTACGAGAAAAGAGCCTTTCGCAGTTAGACTTTGCCTGTTTAATCACTATTCCTATTGTTGCGTTTCTGCGTAGATGTTTATATCGACGCATTTTACTAGATATTTTAAGAAATGACGCCTTTCGAAAACCAGCAATATTAGTCGCCCATTTTAGCATCTACCCAGCCGTCTGAAGTACGACTAGCTAAATGTTGTCATTTCTGACATCTAACTATCTATCTAAAATAAACCAAACCTAGACTGGGTCGCATTAACGGACATTTTTCGTTAAAAACAACGGTCTTCAGGCCTCTTAACAAGGTCATATAATATAATTGTTTATAGTAAATTAAATTAGGCTTATATTAAGCTTGAGTATGATTATCCCTGTAGGCAATGGGGAGTAAAAAAGAATATGTATATGTATGTAGTAAATATAGACCATAATTTTGATGAAAGGTCGTACAATATATATGTAAGAACCGCAACAAAGGTAAAATAAGTTACAATATTGATCATGGGTGCAGGTTACATCTAGGTTGACGATCATTAGACAAGTACTGCTAAAATAATTGAACAATCGTGCTGAACGTAAAACTTGTAGTTGTTGCATGCACCCAGTTCGCTTTAGATTTTTCCAACTGAATTTTAGTTGTTACTTTTTCTGTACTGAATCACCTCAAATCTGAAGCGTAAGTGATTGTTACGACGATCATCCAGAAGAAGGCCCACGGCATAACTAGACTTATTTAGGCTCTCCGCTAGAACTCGGAGCGAATTGGCTTACATTAATTACTGCAGAGGGTGAGCCAGCTGTATATATGTACTGTTTCTTTCCATCGATAGTCGGAATGGCGGACTTATCTAACAATATACCTCAATAACGTTGATCGACAGCAAGCCACCCGGTACATTAAAATATTTCGAAATATCACATGTTTATACTACTGATTTGTGATTTTAGATATCTATAAAGTAGCCTCAGCTGAAAAGCATCTGCGAATTCCTGCAAGGGCCGTTTGGATTGCCACGAGAAACACTCGTGCACATACAAGGTAAGTGTACTCCATTCTGTACAAGTCAATTTGAATTAGTATCATCGCGGGGTGGACAGAATTAGAGGGCGGGAAATCGCTAGGTCGTTTGTTTCAATTCACAAAAGGTCAGCGATTCATATATGCCTATATACTTTGTTGTGTTAAAAACAAGCTCTATCTGTGTATGTTACTTTACTGTTGATTTTTGAAAAACATAAAACGTGACTGAAAGCTTGAAATACGCTTATTTACCCTTGCTGGTCTAGTTGCAAACAGGGTGCTTTGTGCATGCAATTCCACCTTCACATTCAGACAATACATAGGGACCTCGAATTTCCACCTGGTTCGTACCGTACGAAATCGTCATATATGTAGATAGATGTTTGTATGCTCCTATAAGGTAGCGACGAATAGACAGAGCGTATGTTGTTACTAACACAAAAACAGTGTAATGTTAGCAATTGAGCAACTAAACAAATGTAATCTTCCCCTATCATTTACATAAGTACTAATTACACAAGGCTCGCAAAGGGCAACGCAAACTGATATTGCCGCATGAGGGCACCACATTGAATACTGCTACAGTTTGTGCTAAATTTCTTCTTTCTCAAGGATGTATATGTATGCAGGGGTAAGTTTACATTTTAAGACCGTAATTGTCAACCTGTGCCAAGGTACCTCATCGGCATAATGCGTGACGTACGGAGTCCGGAAAATGGCCATTTTACCATCATTTTCCTTTTTAGTCCTTCTGAGTTTAGACTGGATTGATTTATAGTTGTGTTCGATTCCTGTTGCTTGTCCTGAATTTACAAGTGAAGATGGAAATCGATCAGTTGCTTATTTCGTCTATATATACACCTATGATATATAAAGCGGAAAGCCTCTGGATATGTTGAGACCAGGTATATAATAAATACTGTGTACATCGAAAAGCTTCATATACAGTTTACGGATTGAACGCATTAGAATTAAATTTTTGAAATTTTTAGCTAGTAAATTTGCCGTTATTACTTTGTTTTTTTTTTTTTTCATTTATATACAATTAGAATTAAAGTTCCAAAAATTACAAAATTACCACCATTCTGTTCGGGACACTATTGATAACTTATTCACAAACTTCGTCAAACATTTCATTAAGGTGGCGTGATTCATGATTTCGTGCAATTTTGCCAATTAATTGTGCCGCCTAATTTGAATGTAATTTTATCGCTGTAAACTATCTTGTTTTAAGTACTGTGCATTTTGTATTGACTGTTCTTTTAGCTAGGTGGCTTTAGAGTTATGTATCTATCCCGATGATATGAGCTGCGTGAATCTTAACCTAAGATAGAGCTTCTTGAAATATCTGCAAAAAAAAAATGACGGTATTATGCAGTTATATTGTGACGAAGACAAATGCTGCTTAGGCCCGTGCAGAAATGTCTGCTATTTATAGTCAGTATGGACTATGGGAAGAAAAACGGCCCAAAGATGGTTCTATTGCTTTCGTTTATGAAATTTCGATATCTAAAATCTTCTAATGGTCGAACAATTACGGCAAAAGAGTTCGTAAAATTATTGCGAGAGTTGAACAAGATGGCACCTTGAAGAACTAGACAACCATCACCAAACAGTTTTAACCATTTCCGGGAAGCTGGCCACAGAAAAGCTCGATGTTTGGGTGCGACACGAGTTAAAATAGGAGAATTTGTTTTAGTGTATTTCCATTGGCAAAACTCAACAGCCACATAGAGAAATCAAACAATTTTTAGAGCCGTTGGTCACAGGTGATAAAAAAAAGAATAAATACCGAAATAATCTGCAAATCAAAAAGAAATAGTATTTTTCAATTTCTGACAAAGCTCAAGCTGACGCCAAAGAAGGCGATGCTATTTAGTGGAACCGAAAGGAAATCGAGCGTGAGTTGATTCCCCTTAATAAAACGATTAATTTTCCGCTTTAAGCAAGTAATCAGATTACAGCGAGCCATTAAAAAACCCTTTGAAATTAGTGAACAGAGAATAGGAAATGTCGTCTTCCGCTATAGTAAAGCCATATCACATACATCTTTAGCTACCTTTTTAGCAGATTCTACTTCCAGCACTTTTACCAATCCTAAAAGGCAACGACCATCTCAAATCCCACCGACGTCGTGATGCGGAATTGCCAGTGAAAGCGTCTGCTATAAACTTTTCTCGTATAGGCTGGCACGGATGTTAAACGTGTCTTTGGAGAGTAAGTGCGATACCCAAGGGGCAATACGAGTTGAGAAAAAAGCATTTAACTGAAAGGGCGTCCTACTATCTTATATCAAGCCAATTTTGGCTATATATACACTGAGTGATTGTAGACCCTAAAGCTGCCTTCAACTTCGCCTCAAGGGGTTTCTTCTGAAGCATTCTCGCCGATACCGGTATTTCTATGAACGTGCGTAACGTAATATTGTGATACTTCAAAGTACCATATCAGAGTTACGATCGATGATGGGTTTTCGGAGCTGCCGGTGATAATTTATGCTACCTTCTTCTTTCGATCTTGCTTAAGAGGAGCTTTCCGACAAGATATGTGGACCTAAAAACTTAATGAAGGTTCTTCTTTACGCAGACTATTTTGCCGTTTCGGAATCGGAGCTGTAATTAAACCAAAACCGAGGCAATGAAATCCAGAAAAGGAGCTGCGGCCCTGTCATACGCTATATACCTCCGGTCGGCCTCTGACGTATGTTAATCGATTCACGTATCCTGATTACTAATCTCGTATAGCGGCCGAAATTTCTCTAAGAATATTGCAAAGAGTTGCAAGCTTCGTCCTCAATACTTAGCTTCCAGCAGTTGGCCCTCTGAATCGCTTTGCGACTCCTCGACCTCAAGGTTGTGCCATTTGCCGCATACAGGATAGGCTTCTTCCTGGGATGATCTCACAGTAAATAACTTCGAGCCTTGGAATCGAACGAAAGTTTTATTTCTAAAAAGAGCCTTAGGATTGTGTCGGACAACTTGTAACAGGCTCACCTGCCTTTTGGCGGCAACGTTACTATTCGTCGAAGATCTCGGTCGAAGTTTCAAACTGTCGCAAAAACAAGCGGTGAATTGGGTTAAAAAGCTTGCGGAGGCCGATCCCGAAATCGCTATAAATATGATTTTTCAAGCGGTTAGAATGCTACCTGACAAAGAAAAATAAATAGTTTTGCTTGATGTTTAGCTACTGGGAAAAATTTTAAAAACTTGGGTAGAAATTTTAATAAAACCACCATATGGCCTGAATATCGTAGCATCAGAGAGTCATCTGTTACTTATACATACACTCTAGAAGAAGCGCTCCGTGAAGCACTCGACTTAACGGGACTTACATATAGATCGAAAGGCCTTTTGGAATACACTAGGCACCGTTAACGTTGATGGTGCAGTTCTTAGAGCTGTATGGTGACTTAAATGTGGGCGAAAATTGCTCTACATTGACTAAAGAAAGCCTTGTTTATGGCACATAGCGTTCTAGTGATTTGACTTGTCAAAGCATGTAGAACTGTCACCATGGAGGCACTTTTGTGCTTGCTAATGTACTATTCTGCACTTCTAACGACAAAAAGAAACGATATATGAAACAATATGAGTTGATCGAACAGCAACGATGCGGAAATGGCAATAGAAATTATTGAAATCAAGAACGTCAGATATTCCGAGGAGCTGGACGAAGTCCTCCATATCAGACTTGCAGGTCTGGTAAGTCAATAACCATGGCGACCTCGTTTATTACATCACGCAAGTATAAGGCTTAACACGGTCAGTACACAACCTTCATGGTAAACGTAACGAAAATGTAGCATGCCATATGCGTGTTATAAACGTCAGGTGGATCATATAACGGTGCATGGAATTAGATTAAAAACTTTAGATCATAATTAAAAACGTTGATCATATCGATAGATCTACAAAGGGGTTAGATAAATTAACGACCCCTTTCAGGAGCGTTACACGCAAGCAAGAAGAACTTGAAAGAACAAGAAGGAGACTTCAAGAAGAAAGACGTCAAGACGTACACGATGCGAGAGAAGAGTAAAGGGATAGAAGTAACTTCCTCCCTTCCTGTCTTTGAGGAATACAAATTAATCCATACCTCAACTAAATAAACACATAGTTAAACCTGGTAGTAATTGATTTTAAGGGTGAAAATAATCACACAGGTTGTTGCAAAAAATGATGCACTGCTTAATGGGTCCTAAGTCTCTGATTGTTTTTTTTCTCAGAGCGTAATTAATCAGAGATAATGAGCAAAGGATTATGTTTTCGAGACTAAGAATGTATCTGAAAATGCAATCACAAGTACAAAAAAAATAGAGAAACTACAAAGACACTATAGCAGGGAGTGAAAAGCAGATCCTATGCCACTTATAACTAATTGGTGTTCTTATACAACGGAAGACCAGAAAACTTAACGCTTAAAGCTTTACCAGAAAAAAAGGAATTTTTAGGAAGTTAATAATTAAGTCACGAGCTCGGCGTCAGCAGCTAAAGGGTACATTGCATATTATCAGCCATTTACAATAGTTAGGGAAAGCGGAGTTCAGTTATCAACTTGTACACTTTATAAGGCTCTGAGGCTAAATTTGGAAATAAACAACTCTGCCACGGCCGCGGTAACTAAAAAACTTTATCGACAGCATGTCTACCAACTGCCAATTATAGTTTGAAGGAATCAACCATTTGTATTTTTCTAACTGCCCGCTTTTAGTTTTCATATATTTTGAATATAGAAGAAAAAGTTTATTTTAGCTAACAAGCTATGTGGCTTCTTGCTTATAATCCGATAAGTGATTGCAATAGTACCTGTAAGAGGATTCTGTAGGAAGGATTTGTTTAGAAGAAGCACTACTATTGACGGGTATCCTCCAACAAGCGTCATTTTCCGTTTCCAAAACCGGGAGACATTCAAAATTCAGGCACCGCGAATTCTATTCAAAATAGGCTCCTTTCAAAGAGTTGAAACAATATGGAACTATTGCTATTGAAATTTAAGCGATTGTATCACAGGCGAGTGGATACATAATGGCGACGTATACAACAGTTCTTGCATTGACCTAGCCGGGCGGTTGATAGTTGTCATGGACTTGACTTCTGCTGCTGCTGCTTCAACAACAACAACAACAACAGCAAAAGTAGATATGCTTCAGTAAATTACTCTTCTATTGTTCATCTACTGTGGATCATTAAAGACATGAAATGGATTTTCTAAAAATAGATAGACAAAAGCAATTGACTGAGGCATGTGCGTCTGACAACGTACGACAAAACGGCCTTATGCTGAGGTGATACAGTCAAACAAAGCAGAGTATTTTGGGTGGGGCCAAAGATCAAATAGTTTTGTGAAATACTTGTCATTTGTTCTGATCAACATATACGGACCTCGCAAATATATCAAATAGCTTGTACCGTCGTTTTGAAGTAATAAACACTCCAGATATTTGTTTTACATATACTGACTCTGGTTAGATATTCAAGATTCAACAAAAAAAAAAACGAGAGTGGTGGATTTTTTACCCTGCCTGCTTGTTGTAAATTATGTATATCTATGTAGAATTGTTTTTCCGTTGCTCAGACCGACAATGCGGGCGTCTATGGATGAGATTTGATTGAATATGCGCATAAAAATGCATACATGTCGAAGAACGATAAATAAATGGTGCAAGGGTTTACTCATATATTGCTTGCGAGGCCCCTATCGAGATCGGGCACCGAGAACAGCAGCGCATTTATTTTTCTTACACGTATTAACCCTGATATAATTTTCATATATGATTGTTGTTAACGAAATCCTCGGAAGTGATTTTGGGGCGACCTATCCTTCTGCCAAATATTGAAGTATTCCTTATTGCAAAAAAAGAAAATTTTTGAAAGTGAGCATATTTTAGCTTATAGCTTTAAACTTTATCCGGTTATATATTCACATGCGAGACAAATGTCGATCTCTTTGCGCAGCCATAAGAAACAATCCGGGTTGACAAAATATATTTAATGACTATTAAAGATGTACACAGCACTGAATCACCCATAATTTTTTAATCCCATTGCCAAAATGTGTCTTTTATTCCTATGTAGGGAGGTAAAACGCAAATTTACTTATCTTTTGCTCATTTCACTCATAGCATCCATCTCCAATTCATACGTCTTCATCTATACCTCATCCATGCACTACAGGTCAATCCTACATTCTTAATTAAAAAGCTTATTGACCTGATGTAACGTTTTGTGTCACATTCTGGCGGCCCGCGCACTTTTACACCTCAACTGTAACCTTATATCACACAGATTTACGAAGTAAAAGTAGTTACCTTAGAGGAAACTATTTGTTTTGTGTCCGCTTACAGGTGTTAAAAGTGATTTCGGTTCGACGAGAAAAGTAATGGCCACCTCAGCAGACGCGGCATATTTTCGCTATCTTCACGGCGTTCACGCTGACGTTACAGGCAAAACGTCAACAGTTGCCGAGGTTTGTAAAAGCTGCGCTGCAGTAACCATTTGCTTTAGACCGGTTTGCGCGCTAAAAACTAACTAAGGTAATAATTGGATCCGTTTCATTCGTATCTCTATTCGATAATGGCGGTTCTAGTAGAGGGGACGTGATAGGCGAAATAAAGAAACATACTAACAGCCAAAGGCTTACCTTGTACGTATTATCTTCCTATAACAAAGACTTTATCATTTGTAGTGAGATGATCCTTTGTTTGCACCACAGACGCAATGTCTGGCATCGAACTTCCTACACCTGCCGAGGGTTATGCTAGCGACAGGTTGTATTGGAGCACACCTACCTTCAAATATTTTGAATATAACGATCAATGAAAATTTAAAGAAAAAAAAAACGCTCAGATATCCCGAACTCCCGCGTACATCTCAAGCTCAAGCAGGTCACAAATACATCAGTTGGGAGATGGCTAGTACGAGCTAAATTGTTTAAGTAAGCAATTTAGTTTCTTTGTATCCAGACCAACTAACACGATTCTACCATAAATATTAATAGCGGTTCTATTCATCTACTGATATTTGCGTCATATCGATTGCTTGCTTCGGAGCAAGCGTTGCCCGAACGGACGAAGCTTGCTTGTTCGGGTATTTTCAGTAAACAGAGAAAATAGACTTTTAGCTCTGTTGAGGATAATTAATGGGTGTTTCACGTTTACAATGATCCTGTGCCTACCCACTACATAAGCAGACTCTAAGCTTACCTGGATCTCCAGAGCAAGGCTATGAAGCCATGGAAGCGCCCCAGCGGCACGTAAACTCGCCGTTTTCGTTCAGGTTCGTTGAATGTCATTAAGTATATTTGTATTGGTGCAGAGTTTCTGTGCAATTACTGATAGTTACTTAATATTAGAAATATAGAGTCCTTTATATGAAGGATAATGTTTAACTAGTAATTCGGACCCGGCGACACTAATATAGTAATTGTTATTATCCGATAATCCCGTTTATTGTTCCGAACCTAAAAAGAGTTCATCAGAACGAGCTCGTAAATTTCATACTTTGCACGACATTAATTTTTAATATATTACTGACCTGTTTTAATATATTGATCGTTTAGTGTTTTATCTATTTAGCCTTAGGCTACGGCAATGACGCTTATTAATGCATAAAGAGTAGATGGTCCGTATAGTTTCAAGGCGATATTATCACTCACTTACTAGCATTCTGAATTGATCGACAGCTATTTTTTTTTATATATTACAATAAATAAATGTGCGGCAAAAAATATATTGCTTTTTCCAAAATACAGTATAATTTTGAAGCGAACTAGAGTTACGTCACTTCAATGAACTCTCTTCGTATCTTTCGGTATGCGGAAAAAAAACTCTACATAAACGTATGCTTGTAGTATAATACCTTCTACTGCAAGATACTAGAACGATCCACGCAATGGTTAGCATATATCGCTGATTCTAAGCATAAATGAGACAACCATGCTTTATGCTCAATGATGGGCAGAAAAGTTTTTGCTTTTAGACACATATGAGTGCTGGCGTTGCCGAAAATTGTTAGCTAAGACTATTCGATGGACAGAAGCAAATTATGAGCTGACGCAGTTTTTTTTTTTATCTCGTTTGGGCAGGACATCACCGCGCGTCTGAGCGCACTTGCTCCCATGAACTTGTTTCGGCTTTAGAATAAATCTGATTTAAACTGTATAAAAAACTTTTCCAGACAGAATCATTTAAAGATCCAAATGGTCTTGCTCTTAAGCTTTAAAACTGGCTCATTGAAATGACAGTTTAAGTGCACATATTTCCAGCCAACAGCTACATAAAACTGGTTTATGAATTCAGTCATAGGACGACTGTGCGATCTACATGACCTTGCATTGATCTGTTCTAAATAACTTTTTCATACAAAGTACCCATTAGCAAGAGTGGAATATAATTTGCAAATAAATCAGCTTGGATGCTCAAGTTACGCCAGGGTTAGCCTGTGTGAAACACCAGCTGCATTAATTCTAAGCTGGAAAAATTGTCCGCGAGCCTTTAGTACCGAAGCCTTCAGCGTGGCCTTTTCCTAAGCACATCAGAGGGCAATTCTCTGGCACTAGCTGTCACCACACCAGACAACACGGCACAGACACTGAAATTGACGGTCTATGGAGTAAATTACCAGTGCGCATCGGAGAGTGCTCGTAATACGTTATATACTACGGATGTGACGAGTTACTTTTTGCCAAGGACGTTGTTTACCTACTTTTGATATGACCATAAGATCTAGTTGTGTCCTGATCCCAGAATCAATAGATACTTAATTTAATGGCTGCAAATAGAGGCCTTTTTAAAGATTACTTGTATGTCTTTCGTAGTCACATAATCAGCCGTAAATATGAAAATTCCAGTAGACAAATTAATACTTATGATAAGGCTATTATATGCTTCTATGAATTGAGACTTTTCTCAAGCTTAATTGTACACAACACCTGGATCAGCTACCCTTCCCACTTACGACCCTTTTACGTCTAGGCATGATGTTGGCTAACTGCCGGTTAGGTTTTTTGTTCAGCCTTGTCATTCGTTTTGTCCGGCTTTGGTCCTTAGGTCTGAACTAGTTTGCGATAGACGCGTGCGGCACCTGTCTTCAACAGAAGACGAGCCGATCAGTCCGAGCGGATGTGGTAGCCACTCGAAGGAGTCGTCCTCATCGCAGACGCATTCGTCCGCGATTTTAGAGACGTTTCGCCCTCGGTCGAAGTCAGACTCAAAGGAACTCATTAAACATCACAAACCGCCAGCTAGCAACATCATGTCTGCCTTGAAGTACGTATGCTGCTGTTTAAACAGTAGGCGTCGAAATATCGCAGTGGAAGACAGAAAAATAGCTCGTGGTGCTGGAAACTATCGTATACGATCTCAAATTGAAAAAAATATATCAGAACAGGAACTATAAAATTACAAGAGTGCGTAATGATGAAAATATCATATAATAGTATTCGAAAATATACTTTATCATGATGAGAAACATGCTAGAAAACAATGAACGAGTATAGAAGGCTGTACTATTAGAGGAAATCTTGAGTCGACAAATCGAAGCGTCGTTATAAAAGAAGGAAAGCAATTTACAAGTGATTGCTCCGCATGTCAGAAAACAAAAAAGGTAGGCTAGTGTATATACGGTAGGCCGTATAATCATAGTAGAGGCCAATGTCGAGGCGTTATACTTCTAAGCACACAAATTGAAACATAAAATTGATTTGAGTCCCTTTCGATATGGCGGAAGCCTTTTAACACCAAGATCTCGTTTGGTGTTACTCTACTTTCTCCCCTAACAAAAGTGACCATAGACACTTTTGTTAGGGCAGAAAGTACAGATAAAACTGCCGATACAGATGAATGATTGACTTTAATAGAAAGAGAGTCTGAGAACAGTCTACCCGACTCTAGTCGTCGCAGCAATTCGCGTAGCAAATTTTCGCTGCCAGAACTATCTTCGAAAGCATTCAGTCAAGGATTTGTATCACACTGTATAGTGTCAGACTGTTTCAAATGATTTACCCGCTGAACAGGCATCGACTATCAGTGGAGGCCTTGCAAAGCCTGGAACGTCCGCCTTGTGCCGCTTACCATTTGCGGAGCTATGGGAAGCCTTTGGGCTAGTTCTTTAGCTAAAGCTTTGTTCTATACTAATAGAAATTTCTATACAGTATAAGAACCGATAGGAGCTCTTCATTTTTGCGGGGGATGACAGCTGGTTTTTATCTACAAGTGATTTTTAAGCTTGTTAATATGCGGTAGATAGAAAAACACATTGGATTTATTGCGCACAACTAAAGAACGTTTTTTTTAGAGAAGTTAATAAAGGATTAATTTCAACTAACACTACAGGGCAACTGCCGTGAGCCACGAGACAACTCAGGCTATTACATATATTATTTTAGTAGTTCCTGTTCTTGACAAAAGAGCTATTTTCCAGAATACAGGAAAGGTTTTACTTACATTTGAAACTACTTGCAACTATAAAATTAGTGAATATGCACTTTGTGTGTTGGTAGGAATTCAGTGCACACTCACAATTGGTTTTCTACAAGTGGAGGCGGATCCCTGAACGGGAGCAATAGTCCATCGAGCTCGCCAACCTACGAAAGTCCTCATGGCCCTCTAAGCTTTTCGGGCCATTCGGGAAATCAGTCTCCCAGCACGCTAATGTACCCAAGCTTCTCAGATGGATTTGACTACCGTCCTCAGCAGAGACCAAGGTATGAACGGGTGCTTCTAGTAACTAGCGAGACGTGAAGGTAATTACTGACTTTACTTTGCCCAATTGAATCGATACGTGTATACTATGCTCGTCGAAATTCCCCCCTGTAGGCGAATCATGCTGTGCTTAAACTGAAATTGATCCCGAAGTCGAACTTAATGACAGGTATTCGCTAGCATACGCATACATAGAGCCTCGGACACCTTCGGGTGGCTTCACTTAAATAAGTGATAGTAGAACGATAAGTCACAATTCTCGACAACTTCCAATGTTTCATACAGGTCAGGATCCGAATCAAAAAGCGGTGCTGTTGCCAAAGTCATGGACATGTTCAGGGCTCGATCTCAATCGATGAGTCTCACAACGGACGGCAAGGCCAAGGTAAGCCGAACATAATCAATTATGAAAAGTTCTTATTTTTTTCAACAGGTTCAACAAACCCGTATTAGTGGGAGGTTCAGGTTATGTTTGTGTTAAAAATACAGTACGCCAAGACAAGTGTTATGAAAATTCTCACTTTGAGCCGGTTGACGTATGTTGGTAGTAACCATTAATTAGATCGCAATTGTATTCAATCAAATCTGCCACAGTCTCAATTAAATGAATGCGGCAGTATCCGTATATAGAAATACACGGTTTATACAATCGGTCAAATTATTTGAAATGTTTATACGCTTTCTATAACTTAAACTAGTGGCGTTATGAACGTTAGAAGATGAAAATTGTTGAATAGAATACCTATTGTGCACTGCAATGTTACTGTATATATATATATATATATATATATGCTATATAATACAAGCGGGAAACCATGTATGTAAAGCGTATGTTTGGGCACTCGTCAAGTGTTCTGCGAAGTGTAGGGTGGCGCTGATCCAGCCGCTCCAAAAGCGCGGCAAATTTACCTAAATAAATAAACCTACCCTTTGCTTTGATTCACTAATTCTGTATACGTTCTTAGGTCACTTGGATTATAGATAGCGAACCAGGCTAATTTTAGAGTTGTTTTCATCTAACGGGCGCTCTTCAGTAACAATGCAATACGGTAACTTCAGCTAAATATTTTCTATTTCAGAAGGTCTCACACAGTCAGTCGGGTATGTACATCGATAGGTATAGTAATTTAAAAGCGTCTTTGAATTTGCTTACTTTATCCACACATGCACACCTATGCGTATTGGATTGTTGAAAACGTGTTGGAGCTAGAATGTCACATATCTTAGATACTATAGGTTGCGTCGTGTTGTCGTTTGAAAATTGAGGCTCGACAATGGTAGATGTGCTAACATCTAAATGCCTCGAAGGTTAATGAAGTTTCTGCAAAAGGGTTCTGCTGCTTACGGTTAAGATGAGCTATCAAAAGGAACTGCTTTTGTTTTGGACATTCCGATGAGAACAGTGCCCCTCGACTAATAACAGAAAAAAGTTGATGAAATTACTGTGAGAGCTGAGCAATACTGGCAAAATAAATAGCCATAAGACTTAGACATTTAACCTCTAGTTTGTTCAAGTGAACTTTAACAAGGACACGAGTGCTAAAAGCTTTCCGACATGCGTAAAGAGCAATCAACTCAGGATATCGGGTGGCCGAAGAAGTGTTAACGGTCTCTCTGACTAGAGGCAACATATCTCAGGTAATATCGCCAGCTTGGGGATACTCGCATTTTAAAGCTGAGATTTGGCACTAGTAGATGCGGTAAGTAGTTGTAGTGGTAGACCCATTGTAAAAAGAGTTTGTGAAATTGATGAATTGCTATAGTTAACGAAACCGACATCTGACTAGCCCAGGCATTGTTAAGGAAGTAAATATTTACCGCTCAACAATCTTAAGTTGTTTGAAAAAAGCTGGCTGTAAAAAGAAGCTTCTTTGCGATTTTTGGGTGCCACACAAATTGACGCTCGATCGTATTTCCATCTGCAGAATTCTATAGAAATCGTTGCGTTTTTGAAGCAGTTGATTGCGGGTAGTGAAATATAGATCGCATACAACCTTATTGCGCGAAAATTGTACCCCATAACATGCGATGAAAGCCAAACTGTTGCCAAAGGAAATAATGCTATACGTTGGGTGAATTTAGAAGGGGATCGTGCGTGTGAGTTGCTGCCGCCTAGCAGAGCGATTGATTTGAGAAACCTTTACTGTCAACAAAAATCAAGCTTATAACAAATTGTCATTGAACTACAGAAAAGGCGTTGTCTTCTACCATCACGGCGTCGAATCACATGCATTTTTAACTGCCCGCCGAAAATTAAAAACAACCTAGATGGGAACTCTCAATACGTTCGCCCTACAGCCCAGATCTTGCGCCATTAAACTATCATCTGTTTCGGTCTCTGCAGAATTTTCTTAATGGTTGTAATTTTTATTCAATGAAGAAATGACTTGCCGTAATTTTTCGTCTGGAAGCCGCAAAAGCTCATAAGTGATACGATTATAACATTATCAGAAGAAAAATGGCAAAATGCTATCGATCGAAATGGCACATTATTAATTTAGCAATGCTACATAGAACTATTTAAAATGTTTGCTTCGAATTTGGCTAAATAAAAGTTAACACATTTTTTAAGAACCCAATAGATGTATATATATATATATATATATATATATATAGTGAATGACGATACTCATGACTGAGGTAATGATCTATACGAAAGTGTATGCCTGAAAAGTTCAAGTTCCAATTTAAATATCTATACACAAGAATTCACTTAACAATATCTGGATTATTACTTAGAGACGGAAGAAGATACTTTAAACTAATTTTAAAAGCTAAACAGACTTCGCTTGAGAATCTGACCCGGTACTTCATGATTTGAGTCCATCCTATTAAGGTCGAGACTTCAGTTGCTATGTATTTTCTATCTTTCATTGTGAACCAGATCAAGGCTGGACGTATTGTCTAGCTCTCGTATCTGATTCCGCTTGTTCCCAGTTTCGCTCAATAGGAGCGCCGACCTGTTACTTCTAGCATGTAGCCAGTACACAAATTTTCTCTACCTTGCTTTGTTTATACGGTCAAATGGCGTCATCTAATGTAAGTACCGGTTTATATGGAACTCGAAGATGTCAAAATAAGTCGTTGACTGAAGTGTGTGCACCCTCAAACCTTCGCTGTGTGTTACAACAATCCTGTGGAAGCCAACAGAGATCGTACACTGCTAGCGCGATTCCTATAACACGAGTTTCCGTACGGCCTTTTCCATACTACGATCTATGCAAACCAAAGGACAATCAGAATCGTCAGTATGATTGCTGTATTTAGCTTTCACTTGTATCTTCGATTCGGTTGTTTTCTAAGGTGAGTCAAATGTGATCGTTTTGAAATTGGTTCGCTTGAACACTGAGCCTAGGATTTCTTCTAATTATAGTTGTCCTTTGCTGGAATCGACAGCCGATTTCAATCAATTTTGGTTATGACATCTCCCTATACCCATACCGATATTTACTCGAACTATGTAAATGCTTGCTATTTTGTTCAAAATGTCGAAATTGTTTTTTTTTTTGTAAATTCGCAACGGCCTATTTTTAGAGATCGAACATAGCACGTTCACAACGACATATATGAAAACGAAAAAAGATGATCATGGCACGATGCAAATAGATCTGTCCTCGATAACCCTTAAAGTAGATGCTCTGAAGCGTATGCTTCTAGCCGTATATCTCCAAGAAGTCTGACAGGAGGACACAAACGTCTTCCAGGGTTCGTGAAAGAGAAATGCGTTCGCATGAAGGCGTCAGAGGGATGGACTGCGCAAAGAAATGATTGGTCTTAGGATTCCAAACTATTCTACTTGTAAAGACATCATTACTATAAAATGGTTCGTAGACTGACATCGTCTACTTCCATTAAGCAAATCGCTTGCGTAGTAGTTAAAATTTTTTGCTGCATCTCTCTTTATCTCTATTTGAAAGGTAGTAGGCTGCGTAAAAGCAAACCTTTATCTTCTATCAACATATGCGATACCCAAACAGTATTTGTATGCATATAATTTATATTCAATGTTCGTGATAGAGTTCGACTTGGGCTATCATATTCTACCCCGAATTTGATGCCAAAACAGTTTCCACGGATCTGCTGTAAGCCGTAGCGAAAATCTAAGGCTGTTTCATCGGAACCGAGCACTGGCGTTTAAAAAATTAGTGTAGTAGTAATAGTAACGATATTAAAATGATCCAACTACGGTCGTGATAAAAGCTTAATATCAATGACTCAATGTATGTACCCATGAATCTCGGATGCATCAAAGCGCAGAATAACATGTGCGTTCCCTGCGAGCCCGTTCGCTCCTGCGAGAGTGATGTTATAGGTGGGATTGGAGAGAAACTGTACATCGTAGACTGCTGCTGCTGCCTAGCGAAACGTTTGACTCGGACCACTGCCTATAAGATTATGACAAGTTATCGAAAACAATCAATTGAAATTAATGAACAGAAGGAACGTTCTCTTTTGTTGTGACAATGCCAAACCACACACGCATTTAGCTACCGAAAAAAATTTAGGAAATTTCAAAAGGGACATTTTAATGCGTATGCAGTAGAGCCCGGATCTTGCGGCTGTTTCGGTATCTAAGGGACAGTTCCAATGAAAAGATCTAAAAATTACTTTTCCTCATTTTTTCGTCTAGAAGCCACACGATTTCTACAGCGATGGAATTATGATTTTACGACAACAATGGTAGAATAATAGAACGAGTGCATAATATTGTTTTAAAATATTAAACATTTATACTCCAAATTTTTGCTTGCGGTTTTGGCTAGCCAAATTATTTGGCCTAGAGTATAGAGACAACTATGCCTATTATCGTACTAGAATTATTATGAGCTGAAACGCAGTATACAATGTTTTTAATACCCGCATTTTTTTCAATGGAATCGAAGTTAGGTTCTGTGCTACAATGTCCTAACATCACTAATCGTTTAGTTCTATCGAGGCGTGTGTCTAATGTTGATTTGACGCAATGCCGATAAAGAACGTTTTTCTACTCTAATTCGATAGTCATATCTTATCATATTTCGTGTATGCTAAATGGCCATTTATATATACATTTTGATCGTATGTGGTCGAGTACCGTGATATTGAACGGACTGTTCTATTAGCCCCACGAAGGAGAACGATAGGAAGGTCGTAAATTAAAAAAAAAAATGGAGACGTTACCTGTGGTCATTATGCCCGGTGTTCCTTTTAATGATATATGCAAATGCTCTCACAAGTATGCCTTCATCTGCGGGGAACAATCTCGTGTTTGTTCATTATTGATAAGCGTGAACCTCAGAGGAGGCACGCAAAAATGATCGCTAATAAATTCTCACTAGTCATTTTTGATGCGTAGACGTAGGCGTATTTGCGTATAGCCCACCGCCCCTATTTCCCGTTGTTTCGAGGCTTGTAAAACATACTCGAGATGACACAACTAGGCTTTAAATCGTCATTTTGAATCGTATTAAATGTTCCCCTACAGGTACAATGGTAGCATGTTTACCTTAAGACCTAGGAACAGATGGTGGGCTCAAAGGCAGGTGTAGACACGCTTTATTTGCTTTTCAGAAGTGCCAGCCGTCTGAAGCAATGCTCATTGGACGTAAAAAAGAAGTATTATTGCTTATATAATGATATGCGCTAGCTTGTCTTTGAAGGTTCTTAAATTTGATGCTAGCAACGTACGCGTTGATAGACCCATTAGTTTATTATTATTATTAAACTTCTTACGTTGTTTCAGTTTGAAAAATGGTGATGATTTGGCTGATTTTACTAAGTTGTTTTGTCGCCGTAATTATTAATTATATATGTATATATATCTTTTCATCGGTAAATGGTGTCTTTCGATTACTGCTGTCGCAAAAACATCAACAGTCAATTTATTCATCTAACAAAACAAACCATTGTCTTCCTTCTGACATAATTCACTTTTCTTTTAGAGGAAGTTTTAGAGGAATCTAGAATTATTTGTTGTGTGACACTAAGCATAGGGTTCCAAAGATCACTAATTCCCTCTCAGCTTCTCCCCTATAGACTTCATTATTTCTAAGAGTCTAAGTCAATAAAAAGACAAACTTTTTGTTCCTTATAAGCACGTTTTAGCTAGCGTCCTATTTAGTTTCGGATGTCGAGTTTAGGGCCTTAACTCGAGATGTGATAGGAAAAGAAACAGTGTGTAGTAAACGAATCTGCACACAATCAACATTGCCGATAATTAAATTTTTACGAACATTATACTTCACTGGTAGGCGATTATCTACTTTACAAGAATAATAGGTTATCTGAGCTTATGTAGTAAGGCTAAGTTCTGAGGAAATTACAAAAAACTCAATTTTGACACGTAGAGTTTAACAAAGCTTGTTGTATATTGGTGCTAAGAGGCTACAGGCTTGAAAAAATGAAAGGTATCAGCTATTCGAGGCGTTTGTACGTCAAAACGAAAAAAACCAAACATTATGATACGACTGTAATAGGTAGATTAGACGGAGATGAAATACGACAACGAAACTTACTAATGTGTCTATAAAAGTTTAGCTTATCTAAAGTCTCGCGATGTCCCATCGTTATTATATTTAATAGCACAGTCGTGGTCGTTGAGGCATGCAAAGCGATTTCGGAGTAGAGCATTGGTTGCCATACGATAATCCTTCAGACAACTCGAAATGGATTTTGAACGAGATGTTCAGCCCGCTTTATCTACAAACGTTTATTTTTCTTTTGCTGATTACGCTCGGTCATGGTAAAACTAAAAATGTTTTGGTCTAGTTAATTACTTTGCTCAATTATCTCCAATTTACCGTATTTTGATTAGAATTCAATTTAGATCGTCGTAATTTTGCTTTTTCGTCGATGTTACAAGAAAACCTGTGTCATTTGTCATAAATTGAAGAAAATTGCTTTTGTCATTAAGGATAGAGGCAATTACGGCGGTGACTAACGTCAACTTATATGAAAATAATGTTCTCTAAATGGGAATTCTGTAGCGTCGCTATTTCGTAGACATTCGATTGATCCAGATCGGCGTCGCAACGGAGTAGGAGTGATCCGCACTAGCGACCGCCTTCTCGATAGTGGTTCTGTTGACCACGGCCATCACACGGCACTAATTTACAGGTTAGAGCCATCATGTACTGTTGTATTTGTTGGTATGGATCTGCGCTGACAGTCGTTTTTTTCGCTATTGAGACGAATGATAACTCGTAGTCTCTTTCCATTAGACTGTTACACGGGTCTGTTGTTGTGGTTTACCTATTGTGATGCGCGTACACACCGAATTGGAAACTAATGTTTGAAAAAAATGCACGAAAAATTTGAGCAGATCTCTAGGATGCGATTGTAGAACGAAAAGACCAATCAGTCTCGTCTGTACTCGTTAGGGTCGCATGAACAGCGGAATGCACGTACGAAAAAATATCGTCCTTCATCTTAAAGAAAATAACTTCCACTGCATGTAATCTTTTTGCGATTGCTGTAAACGTTTCGAAGGACCCATTCGCATGGTGCGGTTGGTCACGGCGCCGTTCGGGTTCACCGCCTGGATTCCCAGATGAGTGACGGCTACAGTCAATTCGATTCCTTAGCGTCAACGTCAGTCTACGGGGTAAGTAAGCAAAAGTTACGACATACTATGGGGTATCGTTATTTAGGCAAATATCGCATTTTGTTTAGCATTTTTTTTAAGCTTTTTCTAACGATATTAAGGAATTATATGACAAAGGATATTTTTTCTATGTATGCTCGATTTTGGGAAATTCAGCTGATATCATTGTCCACTATTGTTGTCCATTTTTAAAACGCATTTTCTCTAAATATCGTATTTCTCTATCTATTTTCTGATAATTATAATACGTTCTTCTATAGGCTCAATGCGTCTAACTGTTCCACAAAAAAAGACAGCTTTGCATCTAAAGAAATCAAATAATTAGTCCAACCTTTAAACCCCCGTCGATAGAGTAGCCTCCATCTTCATTAGATTGTTGTTCAATTATTTGAAATAGAAAACGAAGATATTAAACTGACATCTGGCTTCAAGCTGTTGGAGCAAGTTGTAGCATATTGTGAATGTTTTTTATTGGGAATGCACTTGTGAAAGTCACCCTAGGTGTGCTGAAGGATTATAAAGAAGCCTGAATGAATATGACGGAGAATCAGCATCATTTTAAAATGGGGTTTTACCCGCGCCTAAGCCCCAGTACTTTTTATCATTCGGTCCCATATCCAGGTGCAATGTATCGTGGTGCTATGAACCCCACTGCATTTTACCACACACCACAGAATCCTGCCTCGTTTAATCATGTGGTATACAGTCCTGGCTCGATATGTTCAAGTTACAATGGTAGCCCATTCTATCCGGGAGCGCAAAATCCATCTGTGCAAATTCCCGGTGCGCAGAATTTCGCGGTACAAACTCCAAGCCTTCAAAATATTCCTGCTATACAAGGGCCATGTATGCAGGTCGTGAAAAGTCAGAGCTCTGCTACCTATTGTCCTAACATGCAAAACTTCAGAGGTTCCGAGGCGTGTTACCAGTCTGGCCAAAACCCTGCCGCATGCCATACTACGGAGCAGGTTTGCTCGTCGTGGCAAACTCCTGTCGCTATAAGCCCTAACACTCAAAATGTACGAGCTCATAGCCAGAACTCGATTTTACACGGTCCCGGCGTGTTTTTTCCAACTGTTCAGCATACGGACGTTCATTGCCCGAATGCTTCGAACCGAAAATCAGAAGAGCTGAATTCTGCCCAGAATTCAAACCTACAGAGCGCGATATCGTCTGTTCCAAGCGCGTACAGACTACCTAACGGACAAGAGCTGGGTTTGCATGGCCCAAAGGCCAATAATGGACTCGTGCATGGTCGGTGTACCTCGAATCGAACAGACCACGCTCCGAACGCTCATAAGACACATACACAGAACTTAGGGATCACTCACGGCTTGAGTGGTCAGAACGGTACAGCCGGGCCATGCGCGAATGTGCAAAATCCAAACTTTGCCCATTACATAAATTTTCAGAATCCTGTCAGTTTTCCATCACCTGCTCAAAACACGGGAACTTATTTATCGAGCGCCCATATCACGACCAGTAATGTGCTAGACTCAAGTTCTCAGAATGCAGGCTTGCATTCAGGCGCGAATATCCAAAACTCGATCAATGGTTTTGATACTAGCGGGGGAAAAAATGGATCACTGAATACGGCCGTGTTGAACGCCTTGCTGCAGAATCCAGGCATGCTTAAATCGCTTCTTCAGAACTCAGGCGCAATTAACTTCGATAGTGGTATGGCCGTTTCAGGTTCCGCGGCAAACAACACTAACTCTCAACAAACTTCAAAGGCCTTAAACGAAACTGCTCAAAACACAGGGATGGCTAATGCAACAGGTCACACTTCGCTTCATATGAACCATAGCATCCAGGACTGTGGACCTACATCTACCAGCAACAACCAAACTTCTACCCAAACTATCAATTCGTATTCTGCTGAGAATTCCGAAGTGTTTAGCGCAGGCACTTCAAACTCCGGTGTGTACGCTGTGTCTTTGGATCCAGGTACATATAACCTTATTTTCCCGAGCCCGGAATCCCATGGTACCTCCTCAGGCCAAGCCTCAAGCTCACATATGGCAACGTCGAATGCTGGTATGTTCGACTTAAATAGCATGCAAGACCCCGATACATATAATACTGTCTTCCCCAATCCCGATGCTGGCCTTCCCTCAGCTCGTGCCTCAGAAGAAAATCTAAGCTCGTGCAATTCTGTTGTGGATAATCCGGGTGCCGAAAGCACTTGCCCAAAGAAGTTGGAGGCGCGCAGTAATACTTCCGTCACTGATAACCCTGCCGAAGAAAAAGATACATCGAACTTGGGTACACTAGCTTCGGATGCGCAAGAATTTACGAGCCCAAGTCCAAGCATTCTCAAGCCTGTTATACTTAGTCTAGCCACTCACAATCCTGGCCCATTGAACGTTAGTGCATTTGTGCCAGTCGTCCATAATGCGCCTTCTGGTACTTTTGTCCCCATTCTCCAAAATCCCGGAGCAGTCCCCGTTGTACAAAACCCCTGTGCATTCCTTCCTGCAGGCCAAAACACAGCCGCAATCTTCCAAGCCGTTTAATCCCTTTCAAAAAACAAGCAGGTCTGACGCTTCGCATGCCGTGAATACTACGTCAGTTACGCTAAAAATCTTATTAGTAAATTGTTGAGCGGCTCCTCTTCTGTCCTACGCAGAAGGCCACCTTAGTAATATTTCAGCACGTATCCTCACTTATGTACGAATACGCACGTTTACGTAAGAAATGAAATGAAAATGCGGACTTAGCAACGACAGCATTTTGTGAAAATATTCTCATTGCAAATCTTATCAAATACGAAATATAAGGAAATTCTTCGTTTTTTGACATAATCTGTAGTGAAGAATTAGCTGACATTCTATTTGAAGCTCTGCTTTCCTGAAAGAAGGAGTTTTTACCATTAAAATTCCTTAAATAGCTCGGATTCAACAAACAGCTTCAAATAGTCCATTGGGCCAATATTCAAGCCGATAGGGCAAATTTCATTCTCAGCATAACGCTGATTCTGTGGTCCTGTTTTTGGCGAGATCGACACCGATCCACGACGATGCATAAATATATTCAAAAGGACAAGCTTGAATCTACCAAGATTGTTTGTTTTACAAATCAATTTATTCAATTATTTCCTTTATAGGAATTTCCTGTACTACAGTATCTATTTAGTAATATTAGGTAGGCTGTTAGACGGCGCGCACAATAGGACGTACGACAAGGACGTGTTGTCGCAGTTCATAATAACAACAACTTTTCTTCATAGTAATTCTTCACTGCCCGTTCGAAAACCTCGGTCAGTTATGATTCTGCTATATTCCTGTTGGTTATTCATTCATATAATCTATTCGGAAACCTATCGAATGCTATATTTTGCAATAGTTTTGCAAGTAAGGGTTTGAATAACGTCATCTACACACAGATGACCTTAGCAATATAGTGTTTATCTAGTGTAGTATTTAACTCGGTTCGGACGAGGTATTTTATTCAGACGAGATCACTCACTATCCACTGACTCTACAATTCGGCTCTTCGATAAATAGTACTATATAAAGACTGTTTAAAGGGAGTGGCCAATGCCGCTGGGTTGTAAGACCCAAGCCACGTTGGTTGGATTTTTCACCGAGCTAGATCAGCAAATTCCCAGGCAGTAGAAGTTATCTTACGGGGCATGTTGCATACCCAGTCGTTGGCCATCGTGTGCCTCTGTTACCCAAATGAGCTGGGTGTTGAGGTGGTTTTTTCTACTATCAACAGCCATGAGAACAGGGTCGGTACGGTCGCTTTTGTCGCGCCTCAGTGTAAGGCAATAGCCTAATGTACGAAGAAGAGCATCTTCTTTAACTTTAGTCTGAGAACGCTATCCTATTGGATGTTCAGAGCTCTCGGAGAAAGCCTGTATTCCGAAAGAAACTGTGTTAGGTAAAAAAGATTACTTCCCCTTTCTCTCTGTAGCCAACTGGTCGATAGGATGTCGCCGACGATGTTTCTTCGTGTGAACCGGGTTAACAGGTCATTAATTCTACCATTGGTTTCCTCTCGCCTACTCACTAATAAATTACTGTCTTTCCTCCGCCTTCAGATCCACGGGGAACTGAACGTGCCAATGCGAGCACTAGCTATGTGCTGGCCGTGCGATACGCTACAACACTGTTGCATTGTAGCGTATCGCACAACTGACCGTAATTCGAGTCGATAATCTTACGCAATTATAGGTGACAAATATGATCCAGTCTACAATATGTGCATACTCAAATAAGAAATTGCTCGGGCCTCCCTTGATCAGTGCCGTCGAGACGGCTTCGAATCGTGATCTTTTAGCTTCCTTTGATGGGCGATTTTCGACACGCTTGTCGTTTTCTTCGCTGCCCATGTAGTTGTGCGACGCAGGCTTTTCCGCTCTACGTCGCCGCTATGGACAGTTCGCCTAATGATCGCTTTGTTTGGTTAGCGTAAACGAACTCGTCACGTTGATTCGGTTTTGCCAGCCTTCCTTGTACCTACCATTGTGCCAGCGCCACAGCATGAGGAAGCTTTAGCAGCCGTGGCAGTAACAAAGACGGAAGAGTGCCCGCAAGCATACTTGTGCTGAACCCTTCCGACATGGGTTGAACTGTTCGGGCAAAATTACGCTGAAATCAGTGGTTTTCCTCATGACGTGTTGAACGACGACATCGAAGAAAGTAGCAAGCAGAGGTTACTTAGTACAAATACGGTGCCAACATGCCAGTTTACTCGAATCGAACTCGAGATCTTGAGTCAAATGATGGGCCGCACGTCCAGCTAGTACCTTCCATGAGCCCGAAACGTCCGTTGTCTTTACCCGTAGGAATCCGCGTCCACCGTAGCTCTCCGCGCTTCTGGAGGTTCTGACGTTGGCTATGGCCTCTTGTATTAGACTATGTATGCATTTCGCTTGTTCGGATCAGGTAGTGTCAACTGATGGCACTCAATAAAGAGATGTAAAATTACTAGGTGGCTAGAATAGAACGAATTCATATGTATTGTTTGCCACGGAGATTGTCAGGAAAAAGTTGTGAATAGCTATGACATATTACAATATATTTATATATTAGAATATGATATCCAAAAAGGTGTTCCATAGAAGTTCATTGAACATCTGAATCGCCGCACCAGCCCTATGGCCTGTAGAAGAAACTACGGCTAGCCAAATATCACGCCGTTGCCTCTTATTAACCTATCCACAATCATAGATTTGTCGAACTGAGCTGTAGGAATTTGTATCATATTTAAAGACATATAGATGAGAGGTGTTGTTAATTAGAGGAACTATATATACGTCTGTTGACAGCAAGTGGCCTGAATGCGTGTTAGCTCGGTGCGGTAAGTCATTACTGGCGATTGGGGGCCGAGTCGACTGACACAGTGCGCAGTCAGATATGGAGACATCCGAGAGTAAGTTGTAAACAAATGTCATCGTTCTGTCGACGAAGAACCTGCTGCGAAGTGCTTTTTTTTTTTTCTTTTTTTTTTTTTCTTTTTTATCTAGTTAGAAGAAGCCATCTAGTTAGAAGATCAGCACTCAATCCAGACCAGTTACCCCGCTTTTAGCAAACAACTACGTTATGACCGGATTTGTGCCAGTAGTGACAACAGCTCGCCTGTAGAAAATACAGAAGTTGAGAGCATGGTTAAGAGCATGGTTGAGAGCATTCTATTAGAGTAATTAGAGCTTTGACGAAGGTCGAGGAAGACATTGTCATTGTATCAGGGTGAAAAGAAGTTGACGCTAGTTTTGGTGGGAAGGGATGGTTTTTTTGATTAATATTCCTCACGCTGCTCCAGATATGGTGATAATAAAGGCGATCGTCTTCGTGACGATAGAAGTTGAAAATGGCTGTGCATCACTGATTTACCTGTGTGTCGTAGCGCACGCATGTAAATAATCCGTGCTCTTTCTAACATTTTTTAGCAATAGTGCTGAACCGTTGCACGACATACATATAACCACGTCTACGCAGAATTGCAAAACATATTCGTATAAGCTGATTACAATCAGTTCTTCTCATAGTAATTTGAAATATTTTAGCTTTGTTTTCCTTCAATAGAAGAGTATGTATTGAACGCGGGCATCAAGCGTGTTCGACAAAATACTGTGCTTTTCGATACGTTCTATAGTGGTGTACGCAATATTCGAGTCTGTCTCTTATCTCGCAAGCGCCGATACACCTTCAAAGCTGTAGCTATGACAACATCGTAGCCATATACGTACCCACCGAATGGGTGTACCCACGAAAAGAAAATTATGTCAATATTAGCTAAATCTACAGCAAGTGGTTTAAGACATCAATCGTTGTATGTGTGCTAAATGGTTCAACTCGGAACGCGAACAAAATACTCTCCAAAATCGCATTACTTGTCTAGACACAAGATCACAGATGGGAACGTATCGATTGCTAAATATAGTGCGATCAGCCTTTAATTCGTTTGATAATAATATTTAATTGGGCTCCCGTTTCGGTCGGGTGTTTCCTTTCTACTGTCTAATCGAAAATGACCGATAGTGATTGGCCTTCGGCCTCCATTTTGTGTCGCAAACGAATCTGCGGCCATGGTAGTGGCGCAGGCGATAATGATCAATGCCTTCTGTTATATCTATCTCGTTCAAAACGCCGGTCGATTCCTGCTGTTCGACAATGTCGGCGATGTTGCACTGCGCCAGCCGGGATACTGCGGCGCCGCCACCAATCGCTTTGTTGCTTGACTAATGGATTGACAGCAAACACACAGATAAACTGAATATTCATTCGCCGACGCTCCTATTAGTTGCTGCTGCTCTGCTGCTGCTGCTGCTGCTGCCGCCGCCGCCGCCGCCGCCGCCTCTTCAACCAGGTGCTAAAGGAATATGGACGAGACCGACGGTTAGCCCCTATGATAGTATGTTGTTTACCTGTTTTCTAATCTTTGTTCATTTATCATCTTATTTTGACATCTTTTCATCTTCGATGTAAAATTTGTTTGTTTAATTGAGTTTGTATGTACATTATTCATATTATCCAGGGACGAGTATGGAGACCAGTAAGGGCTTGGAAGAGCGATCTAAGTTAGACCCTGACGCTGTTGTTCAAAGTAAAGCGTCAGCCCAGCAGGGTCCATATAAAAGACATGCGAAACAATGATTTTTCATTCGAAGTAAAAAAACGAGCTAGCCTATTTCAAAACTGCAGTGTTTTCGTTTTATTAGCTATAGCTATGGCTATGCCTATGGCTATGCCTATGGCTATGGCCTTGAAACAGATCGAACCCTACTAAAGAAATCTGTGACGCGAAGAAGCGTCTGTTTTAGCAAGATGTGACCAATTGCATCCTGAACATGAACTCGTCAGTTCAAATAGACCAAGGAAATATTATTTCTATTTAATTTGATACTTTTCGGGTTGCACTAACCTAGATACTCCTTTAACATCTTGTGTTGTTGCTCGCTTCGTACGAATGCTGCCACTTTTGGCACGATCTAGCAACGGCGTCACCTACTTCATTCGCTTGTTTTATGAAGACAGACTTACCGCTAAAGATAAGGTTTACTAACTGGCAATCCTCGAGATGTCACTTTACTTACAAGGGTTACTGTTTCTATTTGAGCCGCGGATTATGTAATGGCTCGTCGTCTCCTTCGACTAGCTCGGTCGTGCCATATTATTCGCTTGTTTCGTGTAGAGAACAATAGCAAACAGAAGTAAGTGATGCAAAACACAGAAGATTATATCATCTATGAAATCTCTAGATTACGTACGTCTACCTTACTGAACATCTACAGTGATGCCTTAATTGCTGATCATCAGGAGGTTTTCGTCGATAACAGACGAATTCAAACATTGGTAGAAAATATGCAAAACAAATTTCTCTTATATTTAATTTAGTATTAATTAACCTATCTGATATATACTCAATAATAGTTCTTCTACGGTCAAACTCACACAATAAGTGCAAAATATATACTATCAATATAGTGTATTTCAGCTAAACTTGGAACGCAACAACTTTTCGCTATTTTCAGATTCTGAAATTTTTGCTGAAAATTCTCCTTACCCCACCGACTGTATCTGTATAGAGGTATGCCTTCCGTAGGAAGGTCGGACTTCGAAGCGTGTAACAGAAGCTATTATTTGCGAAAAGTAACCCAACGGTATCGGTCGAGGGTGCTTCTTGTCTGCGTGTTGCACTACTAATCGACTCACACTCAGAAGCTGGCTGTCAGAAACCTGTAGCTATTCTGTCAACCAGCGTACTCAGTCGAACGCCAGCATACTAAGGCCAGAACGATGATTTTCCATTTCAATATTTGATGCATATTTGTTCAGGTAGCTCCGATTCTTGCTCACTTAACAATGTTTTGCTATCAGCACTGTGCACTATACGAAGCCATTACATTTAACAAGGCGGTATTAACCTGCGCCGAGGAAGTTGACTTGTGCTCGGTTGAATTGCTGAGCACATTCGTGTGCTTACAGCATCGTTATAACTCTATCGGTTTTCGTGCGTGTTGATCTTTTTAGTTGGAATGGTGATGAGTGTTCATCGACAAACTAACGGAGAAGATACAAGTCTTGCAGGCTAACCGATGCTGCGGCCGATTCTGGCTCGTTCACATATGGATTGAATATGTGGCATCACGATAGATTTCTTGTACAACGGTACTAGCAGAATACGAAACGAACAATAAAGAAGGGTACAGATCTACCTACGACGACGCTTCAGTGTTTGTGTGATGATCGGAGTGAAGCCGATTAGAGTCGATGCTCAATCGAGTGGACTCAATCAATTGTGCAGTATTAAAGCAAAATATCTTATGCAAAAAAACACTGGGACATCCTACAGACATGTGATATGGTTAGTGCCATCAGTATTTTATGTTATCGTTCCTTGCAGCACTGCGTGCCGTCAATCTTTGAGACTTCCTGTTGATGCAGTTTGATCGTGTGGATCATTAACGATCCCTTTTCACGGAGATCTGAAGATGTTCTTGTCGAACACAATTTTTGAGATTTTGTCTATGAGGATGAGGTATGCGAATTAGCAGGCCACGGCGGCGCCTGCACGTTGTAGATAAAAGAGTGTACTTCGATACTCGAGATACTTCGAGCTGTGTCCTAAGCCGCTCCATCGTGCATGAACACACAGCCGCCATAAAAAGACTCGCTTCTGTACCAGAAACATACTGCTCTCGATAACCTTAGCATATTCCTGCTGCTCTAGCATTCTCTGTACGATACGTATCATTTCAATGCCCTTGCGAGAATTCAGACTGCATCGTAATTCATATATATATATATATATATATATATATATTCAGATTTTCAAAAGATGAAACGTCTGAAGGTATGATCGGCGTTTTTTTTTTTTTTTTTTTTTCCGAAAATTTTAACATTAGATTTGTTTGAGAACAAGATTTTTTTTCCATTTTTTAATAGTATAGTTTTTAACTAGCTTTGCCGAACGAGGACGGCCTCATTTTATACGAGAATTCAAATAAAGGTGTTTCGGAAGGCCTACTGCTCTTGAACCCAGCCTCTTTGAATCGGCGACGAAGCAAAATTTTGAACACAGCTAATCCACGGTCTCGTACTCTGCTCTGGGAAATATTGCTGGGTAATATTTAATAAGGCTGGGAAATGGTACTACACTTCTTCGATTCTCGTCACCGATTTTATGAGACAACAGCAGGAGGCTTTCACTAAGCCTCTTAACGACGTCGGCGACTGCATGTTGACGAGGCTCAGCAATCCCCCATTGCGTACGTTGCGATTTTGATTCCTTCTTTTTTTTTTTTTTTTTGATTTGATTGATCTGTGAATAAATGCACAAAAACACTCGGACGAGTCGAACTTATAATTATAACACCGTGGCACCTAGTGCCAACAACAGACGGGCTGGACGGTCGAATATAACGCGCCGCTTATAGATAGTAGCGTGAGATAGTGGCAGAAAATATGAACGCTGGGCTTACTGAGATTTTTTTTAATGACAAGCTGTTACCCCTGCGACAGTTGAAATACGTATCACACCATTTGTTAGCGGTTTGAAAATGGAGGACATCAGCATCAAATAGAATAATGCCGCCCTGATAAGCTAAAAGCTTTTTGAAGTTGACTTTGATGTTGCAGCATATATAAATATTTAAGTAAAGATATCAAACACGAGTAGTTTTTATGAATGACGAAATTGATTGGTTTGGTAATCGAATTAAGTGGGCAGCCTAATTCGAAATCTTCGTAGTTGTTGGTAACGAATCAATTCGACGAAGTGCCTGTGAGGCTCACATATTCGGCCGGTTATCCTTCATGGTTAACTTACGGTTGTTATATAAGTTGATAGCGTGCTTAGTTAGAAAAAATATTTGATAACATGTTGACCGACATTTTAACATCTAGACCGACTTTTGATTTTGACCAACATGAAGAGGACGAATCAATTAGAGGGCAATACGGCTTGTTACAGTTATCCGAAGCTGTGCTAAGCTGTTATTAATCTCATAATAAATGACATCTTTATAATTTTCATAGAGTATGCCTTTTAGATAGTTCATCTTGCAAAGTTCTTGCAGATTTCGCCTAGGTCCTTTTTTAAGTCTCTCTTTTTTTAAGGCCCATTTTCCAAACGAACGAACGAGGTGCTACCAGCTGAGAGTCCGCATAAGGTCGACACCCGTGGTGTGAAATTATTCATTTCCCTGACGCAGTTGGCAATTATTTATTCCTTCAGCAGGCAGCAGAAATTATGTGGTGTGCCGTTAACGATATCATGGCCACAGTCCAGTGCATAAGTTTACCGCAGCGAATTTGATGAAAGACATAAGTGTTTAACCGGATCTTTACACATAAACTAGAAAATAGTATCTGCATCCTAGATATTCCTTGATTGGAGCCAGTTTTTTTGGAAAAAGTGTCGTGGTTCGTACATGTTTTGTATCATTCCACAATTAGGCGAGCTTACAACGGAAAACACATAGACAATATTGAACAATAGATGGCCCTTAAATGTGGTATGAAGAAAGATGCTTCATCTCTTCAGTCCAATCTTGACTTTCACTTTAAGGCCGGTTGCAACATGTTCCACAAACTGTATCAACATCCGAGGAAACAGCAAGTGGCCAGAATTGAGACGGTAAATAATACGTCGGCGAATCGTCAGATACAAACTCGCATTGATAACAACCACCAATGTGACCACTGTAGAGACCATTAAAATGTTGAAAATAATTTATTAATTGAAAAAATTGAGTCTCCCTTGATCAAGGGTGAACCTAAATTAATTCATACGAGTATACAAAAAGGGAAGAAGTTGTTCCACAGTTAGGCAATGGCGATAATTGGCGATGCCTTAGAGGGACTCTCCATCTGAGTCCTCATCGTTGTCAGAATGAATGAGTGAAATCTCCTGCAATATTAAGCTTGTATTGTACCCCGTGTTTGCATAAATTTGCATTAATCTTCATTTAGATTCGTCATGAATCAATAAATATCAATGCAGATAACGGACATGAGCTCCGTGTGTCGACAATGCTTTCTTGGCAGCGATGATTACAATATTGTAGATTTGAGTAATTCTACCTATTAAACAGAGAACCCTTTGATCGGGTAGCTATTGTTATAGACTATCTATCGTTCTATCGTAAAATTTGCCATGCTGAGAAGATGCTGATTTTAATAGCTCTGTGCACCAAACAAGTAGATTGTTGAGGACGATTGGCTAGGCCACGATGTCACAGTCTTCATTTGGATGTTGTTTCCTTCTTCGATAGCGGCCGTAGAATAGCGATTACATCACCAAAGCGCCAACAGCCGATGATTCCTACTGTCGCCATCTGCAATGACTAGCGCAGTTGATCATCGAACGTTCGGCCAACGAAAGATGACTGTGGTTATCCTCATAAAATAGTGGCTGTACGCGAAAAACAACGCTGCAGTCTATACGTCAGTGATACCCGTATTCTACATAAAGCAAAATGGATTAGTACTCTTCGCTTTCGTTGTTGGTTTTTTTCTGTGTTATGGACAGAATATATTATGGCTTCTAATGTAAGCGCTGTTAACAAAGATTTAAATCGCTGTTGAGCGTAGTTGTATTTAAAAGGTATTCTTATAACTATGATCAAAATGAAGCCGTTTATTAAAGTAATCTCTTTGCTGCGACATCTAATCCACCCCTTCGGTTCGAGACAGAACTTTTGCCTATGCCGACAGAGACATAACCAGGTCGCTAAGTGTTACTGCCTTTGTTGATATTATCTAGTTAGCTGCGCAACAGGCAACAAAAGCACTCATCGGTTCTTGGCTATCCCTCAGAAGATTAGAGAACTTATCTAACAAGCTCAATTAAAGCAGCAGCTTCGTATCATCTCAAGCTATTCATGATTTGCTATTGTATATAGATGATTTCCTCGCTTTGTTGCGCCTACATACGAAAAGATGTCTTCTCCTCTCAGATTTGCTGTATTTCTCTGTGGTACTAAATAGCAGTTGTGCTAGCAGGAGCACGCGTGAAAGAGCACGATTATTATTATTATTATCGTCATTACTGTTGTATGGGAGGAACGCTAGCAGTGTATCGGGACGGCGGGAGACGTGGTTGCCTCACGCGGAGAGCTATTAGTTTCCGCTGTTGCTGCTTCTGACCCACCGGGAAAGGGGATTCCGGCGAGACGCCCGCCGCGGAGAGAACCGCACTTGCAAAAGAGGCCCAACGACTAGCAAGCGACGGAGCCGGCTAACAATACGTCGCGCGTCAACGCGTCGCAGCTGCTCGCAGCACTGACACAGCGACGCGAACAACAAAGCCCGAACGACAGTTACGCATTTTCCACATTAAACGCTCGTACGTGACAATGATCAGAAGCGGATTGAGCACCAATCACTCGCTGTGAGTCCCCCGCCAATGCTGTCAGTGATGATTTCACTCGAATGTTATGATTTTACTAGTGGTGGTGCCTGCTTGAAGATAGAGACTAGCATTCGCTAGGTGGAACGTGGTATTATATTGAAGAAAAGCCTCGCAGATTCCGGTGCTATTCCATTGATGGAAAAATTCTACCAGTTTAGCTACTTAGTGTTGTGTCAGACGTCTAAGAAGCAGTACGAGTAACGCAGGATGACTTTGCATGTGACCTTCGCTTCCGATTACGATGTAATTACATGCATAAAAATATAAATTGGCTGCTGAACAAAGAGCGACCTAAGTGTGCCACATCTTACATTGGCTCAACGCGTAGTTTCATTGGTTACGTTCTCGGACGTACAATGTACAAATAATGTCAAGGGGCCATTATTATTATATGGGGTATTCAAGCGAAATCTGAAATTACTTTTTTTGAAATAGTGATCTAAATTTACAGTCGGCAAGCAGATAAACTTGTTGTAAGTTCTCTGTCATGGCAGCAACAAGGATGTTGTATTGAGTGTTTGATTTCTTTAGGATCAAGAGGATTATCCACTACAGGTAACTGCTGTTTATGTCTGCACGTGAGGAGTGTCGACGGAAGATTGGCTAGTTTACCATTAAACTGAATCGCTACACCAAGCTATAAAACTTGCTGTCTACTGTTGATCTGACCTCCTGCGTTATGGTCATGTCACCTTCACCCTCCGTGTACCCACCCTTGCCGCATGACCGTACGGTTAAGCGTTTAGCTTCAGATGAACGAACTCGCAGCCGTTCGTTGCATGGCATCGAACGTAAGGCTTTGATCGGACGGCGGGACTCGTCCGTTGATTCAACTGAAAGTTGTACTGCAGAATGTCCCAATAGTGGGTTTACGTATAGCCTCGGCCGATCACTGAAATGTGGAAGTTACGGTCCGGATCAGAGTCTTGCGTCGACTTTACCAATACCCTCCGTAGGACCTACCTGTGACTATGCCAACTGCAACAACAACAGCGGTAGCCCATGCGGTAATAATAACAGTAGCAACATCGTAGGTGGTGATTTAAACCTTCGGACGCCGGTATTGCGGACAGTCCGGCGAGCTGTTAATCTTCTCAGGAAAACCCTTACGGACTCGCTCACGTCGCTTGGTAGTTATACTTCCAGTACGGAATCGCTTCAGGAGCAAGCAATCACGTCAGGAAATAATCTCTTTAGACCGGCGCACCGAGCAGGCAACAAAACGATGATTGTGCAGAGCCCTGCAATGTATGTATCGACTACCGGCATGCACACGCCACCGCCCTTGTCATGTGTCTCCGTATCAAGCAGTCATACCTCACGGTGTTCAACAACAGTTAAGGTATTTACGGTATCTATATGTATACATATGCACTCTAAATTTTGCCAGTCGCACGTACTACTGAGCTTTGGCGGAAGAGGGAGGTCATCTTCATATGGGCCTATGGAAATCGAAGTAAGAAAAACGAGTTCTTGGATAGTCGAAACAGTGAAGCCTGTGATGAGGTCGAAAACAGAATGTAAATGTTTAGCAGTTAGTTTTTATTGATATTTCGTTTTGTTATACGTCATTAATAATATTCCCGTTCTCTGATGTAAGGTATGACGCAGGTTGTTCGAGTGAGTGTTCTTCTAGAACTGTGTACCGTCTAAAAACAAAAAGCTAATGTCAACACTAAAGAATTTCGGCTCGTGACTTTTTAATTTCATAATAAGGCTCAACCAAACAGTGTTTTTTTGGTTGGCATTCATTCGGCCTGTTGACTCAGCTTCCGCACTATTTACAAGGTCCTTCAATTCTATGCAAACTTACCATATGAGTGCAATTTTGTGTACCAATTAGGTGCGATTTTAAACGACATTGTTAAATACCTATACAAGTTGCTTCTTCCGATCTTTGAGAAAATGCTGTGGTCTTTTAGGACACCGCTTCCCGAGATTAGCTGCAATAACAGACACGAAGCATTAGATGGGACCAATTTTTTTTTTAATTATATTCACAGTTTATATTATGTATGCCTCGCTGAAAGAGAGAAGGCAAGAATGAATTGTTGCTGATTGATGGTGGCAGGAGTTGTCAAATCTTCGATAGCTTTCTTATTTCAAACCGAACCTCGGTTTGAGCCATATCTACGCACACTAGCGTATTTTCTATCCATACGAGTATTTGGTGCAGTTTCGTTTTTAAATATCAAAAATGTCAAATAATTTATGCAGCAGAGACCAAACGGAAAGGTCGTTACTACTACTTTCATAGATACTTATGCTGAGTGGCTGGCTAGCTGGAGAAGCATAAGAGCTGGAATCATACGGCGCACCTGTGCCTATGCTTGCCTTCATTCTGGAAATGGGGAAAATTAGTAGTTTCGACAAAATTGGTTTCAGCGGCCACCAGGCTTCAACTATAAATTGACCCAAATTTGCTCTTTATCGGATTACGCAAACCTACTACAATCGGTCTCAGTCACGGTAAAAGCCTTCCCTGCACAAAATCTCACAACACGCTTTAGACAAAGCACGTATATACTTGTATAAGACCACGTCTATTTAACATTATGTTAAAAGTGAAAAGATATTTTTAACTAAATCGACAACTGCGATACTAAAGCAAAAACGGCGAAGGCAACGATACTTTTTCGTCAATTTTGACTTGGTTAACATGACTCTTTATTGATGCCAACAAATAAAACCGGCTGGTAAAATTATAATGAGAACTTTCCTATCACCGTTCAGAAGAGAACTTCCTGAATGACGCATAAATCGTGTATCGTGAGCTGCACCTCATTTAAAACAGTGTTGTATACAAGGAAATGTTTGCGATCGCTGCATCAAGGGCTACGTCTCGTACGTGTGTGTACGAGTAAATATCACGAGATTGTCTACTGAACTGAACTATCTCCTTATATACATATATATACTGCACCGCTTTAGAAAAAAACGGCTTACCATGGAAAAAACGGTTGGTAAAGGTGACAAAAGCATTGAAGAACAAACATAATGATTACTTTTGCTCGTTTAAAAAATATCGGCGTTTGGGGGGTCTGTTTTGACCCACTTGTTCTGTATATTGGACCAGAAGGCATCTTTTAAGGTATCGGCGTCCCTGTGTGACAACATCCTTATTATTATTTTTATTAATATTTTCATTAGTAATATTATCGTTGTCAAAACATTACCAGCACATGGTCAACGCAAGAGCAATCTGCCTCTAAATACGAGTCGAGTGTGAAGAAATATAGAGAGAGGTACTTCTCTTTGCAAATGCAAATTCAACGCCGTCAGATAGCAAAGCGCGCTCGATCAGAGCAGTTAACAACGGATGCTTATTATCGCTGTATATGGGTTATTCGAGACATCCGGTCATTACTCATGGCGTTCAGTGCAACGGGTTGCCTGCGAAGAGGCGCTATCCAGAACTGACGCCTCATACAAAGAAATGACATTATATCTCTTTGTATGAGGTGTCAGTATGATAATTAACTAAGATGTATTTTACTTATGGTTCACAGTTGAAGGCACAGGCTGGCAGTTGAAGGCCTCAAATGTTTTGCTCTATTTTGATTGCCTTAAGCGATAACATGATTTTGTTACTAGCCACAAAGATATAATAGTGGCCTGCTTTTTTAAGTCCTATAGGACAAAATACTAGTACATATCATCAATATGTAGCGCTTGAAGGCACCGTTTTATGCACATCAAATTCACGATTTTAGTTTAGACACAGCAGCGATACAACAGAGGTGGCGCTCTCTGCTGCTATCAGTTGGCATGATCGTCGATGACTTAAATATCCATCTGTCCGGGTCGGATGAGTTGGCCTATAAGGTGGGACACGCTCATACGTACCGTCTTAATTGATACCTTAATACTTGCATTACGTTCGGTATCAAGGGAAAAATTTTTACGAACTCGTTTAGCAATTCCTTACGCTTTTCCTATAGGATATAGTATTATAATATATGCAGATATGGAATCAATCCATAACAGGTTGTTATTGATTCTTCTAATCTCTTTTCTATCGTCGCATTGATTCAGTATGGAGAAACGGAGATGAAAGCGATGCTGCTATTGTGATTGTGTCACTACCACTACTTGTGTATTAAAGGTAAGCTACTACTTATTGCGCTCTAACGAATATCTGCTTCTGCCTATCTGTTTATTGTTTCGGCTATTCGCTTCCCTCGACGTGCGTTTGCATCGTTGGGGACGTCGGTGTCGAAACGATTGTGGCAGCTGTAAGCCAACAGTGGGGGGTTAAACTTGCAACAAAGGAACGCCAACACTGACACGTCAGTTGGCATACGTCGTTCGTACTTCAGCGTGTAAAGACTTACCCCACTTGTCTTTCGCTTCGTTAATGAGGAACTTCTGTGGATCGGTAAATTGAGACAGAAAAATCGAACGAACCACTACGTGTCAAGAGCTCCGCTTTTCATAACAACATTGATTTCAGGCGGGGGTGGAAGACACGATGTCAGATTAGGATATCGTAGGGCAGACCCGTCACACAGTTATTCCATTTTCTGGATGTATTTGAGTGGCTGATCGTGGACAAATGCATACGAAGAATCTGAAGAAGCATTCATTAATGGTGCCAGATTGATATTTTTATTTTGCGATAGGGTCTTAAAAACTTGCCTGAATCATAATAAACCATAGATAGCTATGTGGGTACGACTTCAGGTTTCATTCTAGACGAGGCAAAGGGCAACCATGCATCGTTCAACTAGATCGTTTCAAGGGTTCACTGCTTAGTTGTGCTACCCAACGCAGGACGTTACCTAGACAAACAAGTAAATTTATTCTGGTCTGGGTTTGTTCTGAATCGCTTGAGTTAATGATATGTAGTTCCTGTGTCGTGCGCTAAATGTTGTAGCATCATAAATGGGCCTACAGATAGACGATAGAAAGATGTTTGTGACAGTATTCCTTAGAGGTTGTTCCAGCTCCGTAAAAGCGTGACTAAGAACACTGATTTTAACGGCATGGGTGACCAGCGGACGAGGAATGGCATCCTAAGCTGTCATATACTTAGCAAAGCAATCGACGCGATTAGGACCCCAATAACAAACCCCTTTACGATACAATTAGCCACACAATGAAGACAGCCAGTGTTCAGTAGTAAATACGTACTAAGCTGCCCTATATTTTCAAAAACGTATTGATTACCTCTTGTATTGCTAGAGCTTGTTATGTTTAATATGAATTTAACACAGGTAGACCTTAATAGACTTAACAAACAGCGATGCAACCCAGTTATGTCGAACACGTTTTATATGGGGATTTTCGCAAGCCGAAGTAGCAAGCATTACATACTTCGTGCTTTGACTGCACATTTTTCGAAATTGATACTGCTCTAACTAACCTCCGGTGCTCACTCATTATATTTACGAATATTTTGCTTTCATGAGGATCTACGAGTATTTACAAGAAGAGCAAAATATATTTATACCAAAATCGCAACTCCATTGGGTTGTTTTTGCATTCGTAGTCACGTAATACGTGACGTCGTAAGCTACGAATCTCCCAAGTATATGTTTGTAATAGAAATATGTCCAATTTTAGTGAGACTGGCCATATTTCGTTAGAATAAGGTTTAATCAAAAAGGTAAGTTAGAGGTGAAGCTAGCTCACTCGTGTTCTTCGGGGACAAGTTTTTTCTATGAAGTATGTGAGTATTACATATACCTCTATTTCCAAATGTTCGCAGATGTTCAAAGAAAAAGAAAGAACATGTCGAAAAAAAATCACATGAATGAAAACGTAGCCTGTACCGTGATTCGGCACCATTGTCGTCGCGATACGTATACCATCGTTACTATCTGTACTTAGCTGCACATAGCGCGTGCGGCTGCTGCTCCATCGGCAGCTAATATTTAAATGATACGATAAGTACGACTACGACCATCATTTGGAGCTTATGGAAATTACCTCAATTTTGAAAAAGTGTAATCCATCATTCAAGCTTTTTCTTTTGTCCACTGTTGCCGGAAAAAGGGCCATTTAAGCAGATCAAAATACTCAACGCGTCGACAACTATAATCTTGCTAATAAAAAGTTCAATTATTGCAGCAAAGCTACACAAATCTCTTTCTCATTTACGTTTTACGTCGAGACATCATTTTTATAACGCATTTTATACATATTACTCTAAGCGTGCGATTTTTTTAACATCGGCTTTATTGTGAACATGCGTGCGCGTATTAAACTGAATATTACTAAGTCGAGTATAGTCAACGAAAGGTGTCACTGATTTGAAGGTACGTGCAGGTGAACCTACGTACGTAGCTTTTGGCGGTGCGGTATGAAAGCAGCAGCCATCGCCGACATGACAACAACAGCAGGTGAATTTACTAAAAAATTTCAGCCACTCTTATAGCGGATACGTGTAGCGAAAGCAAAGGTGATCGAGCAGAATTGAGAGCTTTTTTCCGAATCCCATAACACCACTGATCGAAGCCAAGCAACGCGTGGTCTTCTTCCTTCAATAAAGCTATCAATACGCTGTCAACGGAACGACAAGAAATTTGACAGTTGTATGACGTTCGGACAAAGTGTTTTATTCTAGGTGCAATGCACTTTGCTACGAAACACGTGCGTACGCAGTGCAGCACGTGACGCTGTTGTTCGTGACGTAATTCTGTTGCAGTAGCACCGCAGCTGTAGCAGTAGAAGTCCGACCGCCTAAAAAACAACCTGTCGGAACGCGGACGAGTATTGCTTGTATGAGTATCGCCGTTGCATTTTGTTAGCAAATAATCGTCGAGGCAGACCACGCTGATATCTACGAAATTAGTTAACACGTGACCTTTCGACACGAAAGGCTCGTGTTGTAAATGAAGATCACTGAAGTACAAATATAGGTGTTGACAAAGTATACAAGCAGTCTGCTACGCTGCTCATGAGCTGAATCCTTCAGCTACTCAAATTCGCTGTACACAAGTCGGCTTTTTTTTAAAATTATTTACGCTAGTATTGTCAGATTGTTCTCGTGTTGGTGTCGGCACTAACATGAAGATACGTACACGTATATAGGATTTGTTATAAGTTAACAACGCAGTTTTTTCTATTTACTCGTTGAGGTACAGAGATCCAATTGACTGGGTTAGTTACGTCAGGCCGTTAATTCTTAGCTCTTAAACGAATTTTAGCCATATGCAGTTGGCGTGAAAAAGAAGTGCCGGTAAGGTTTTCCTGCTCTTGTTTTTATGTCGGAGTCACAAAGATGCGAAAGAAGCGGGGTCGGCCGGCACAGTTTAACGAAAAGCTGTGTCTTTATGGTGACGCTCACTTAACATTGTATTATGAACAACTTTGACTTTCTCTAAGAATCTCCTCGGTTATATCATTCCGACTGTTCGGACAAGAAACATATTGTGGAAACGGTCGAAACCAGATGCGCTCACCTACTACGTCCGAACAAAATTACACCAGCTTATTTCAATCGGTGTTCTGAGACAAAGTGGCGCGATGCAGACAAACCCATATCAATAGCTCAAACGGAAGAGCAGACTTCATGAGTGAAGGCTTTGCAAAGGTCGGCCATTCGGTTAAGTTTGTAAATTTCGTTACATTTATAGCTTTAATTAACAGGTTTTGCGCATACGACGCCACTATCTAGTGTGAGATTATAGTTTCGGTTAGTGGACACAACTAATAATAACTTTGAATAAATGCTGAGGAGTGATTATTTGTCGGGAAGAGGTAGTAGCTGCTTTTCGTTAGTAGTCTCTTGATTACGATTAATAGATACGCTGAGATAATAAACATGGAATCCTAAGAAAATATTAGTTAGCTCGAAATTTTACAGTTATTATTTATCAGATAATGTATGATACGATACGATACGATACGATACAATTCACTCCCGATGAAATTTCACCATAGCATGATAACAGTCGACTGAAACCTATTTAGCTTTTCTTACCGTTAGCATTTCTTCAATCGTTATTTGACCGTGGACATAGCCGTCCTATGTTCGCTATCCTACGCGAGGTAATTAGTGGTTCATTTGGGTAAATGTACATCCATGCCCTTATTCAATACAAGGTGAAACCACGATAGAACCAAATGCTCTCGTCCAACTTCAGTCTTTATTTACCGCTTTATAGTTGATGTATAGTTACGTATAGTGATTCCCAAGACGATTATATGTGGCAGGTCTATACCAGATAGACACACAAGATCACAGCAAAGCCGCCTCTGGCGCGACCGATTGGTTTCTGAAGAAACAACATCGCTTTTATCGTGGCCCATGCGATCGTACGTGTCCTGGAATGTGACAAATCCGTGGTCTATCTGCCCGGAAGGCGACTGGGTTGTGAAACGTACATATCTTCTTGTATTATGCGTTATGTCTGGCGTCAAACAACTATTGTTGATCGGGGGGTGTCAAACACAGTATGTTCCCTCCTGTATATCTGGGTATTTTGCCATTAAAGATGATAATAAATAGACTCGTGCAGCAAGAAGTCAGCTGACAGGGCTGTCTAATAGGCGAATGTGGTGCGACTATAAGATATTAAAGTTGAACTTGAATCATTCGGCGGTACATAAAATTGCACGAAAACGAATACGTGTATATTCGTTAACACAGATATGTGTAAATTGAAAACTTCTGCTACAAAAAGTTGGCCACGGATTCCGCGTACGAGGTCGAACAGATTACTAATTATGATAGCTAGAATTAGTAGCTAAGAAGCAGTAGTAGCTTTCATATAGCATATATGGAAGCTTTGAGGCCTAATAGCTCGCGAATCATTCTTATAATATAGTAGGAGGTTGCTCATGCATTGTTATGGAAATTTGATAAGATAACATGTTTTTGATTTATAGCACTGTTTTAATAAATATGCACTTATTTGCTCCGTAAGGCGAAAATATGTGCAGTAGAACTAAAAACTCGCAATCAAGTGGAGCATGAGACAGTGACAGGTTTACAATGGAAACAGGTGACGCCGTACCTGTAAGCGACTACGATTTTTCTAGTTCTTCTTTTCTCTAGTAAAGTTTTCGTGAACGTAGTGTTTAGATAGTTTAAAAATGTGGTACTAAATCAATTCCTGCAAGACAGTTGTCGTACATGAATTTTAAACCATCTAGCTTGATCGATTGGACATGTCACAAGTGATGCTCACTTGTCCTAAATGGGGTCTAATGCACATCTAGATTCATTTACTCTTTGCGGAATGATGCTCAGTCAACTGTATATGCCTCGCTAGGAATCTATATCTGCACCGTGTCATAATTTGCCCACGTCGCGTAAGTCGCGCTTCGCCTTGTCAGCTGGCCTGATAATGCGTTTTGGCGACTGCGATGCCGCTTCATCATCATGGTGCTCCGCATAGGAAAACGAAGCCAGCTACGACTGGATCCTGACGGATGAAAAATGGTGGAATAACCGAATCAATGCCTGTTGGCGGCAAGGTACGACAATCATAGAACACCCCACGTTAGGCTGTGAACAGCTAAGGCTTCTGGAATAAGAAGATGGGAAAAAAGAGATGAGATGACTTTGCAAGAAACATCTTTTCACCAAGTATGTGTCCAACCTAATTTCTTTATTGCCTTTTTGACGGTTGTAGTCTGCAGAGTTTTATACTAAAATTCAAATACTTAATGTCTCGTTTCGGCAAAATACGACTCAGATAAAGTAGGTTTATCGCTAAACTGACTCGTACGGGATATAATCGATTGTATACAAACGTGTAATAAATAGAAGTAGCATCAATAAAATTTAGCCTTCACTTCGTGCTCCACAGCTAATTCATACACTGTTCCACTGGAACAGATCATTCCGTCAATCAACATAAAGAGAAACTCATTTTCTCGGAAAATAAATGCATGTATCTTCCTCCTGTTGTGGATGAGGAAAAATCACCGTGCCCAAAGCCTTCTAACTGAACAACGTTGCAGCATTAGAAAGAACGGAGAATGAACGTAGCAATAGACAACTATGTAAAAATCATGAAAGTATTATATATATACAATGTGTGCAAAATGTTGTTTTGTTAGTTTCTCAAGACGCGATCATAAATTCGCTTTCTGAGATCAAGACAGGCTTACTGATACAAAGTTATACGAATTAAGCCACGTTTAACTTATTTCCCGTATTGCTCCTGAGTGAATGATTCGGCCCTTGGAAGTTATTGTCTTCCTTCTGATTGAAGCTGGAGAACGTTTTCTTTTGTTCTCTAACACCTGGCGATGGTTAGAGAACTCATTTTAGCATCGTGCTGAGTATAAGCTCGAAGAGTCGCCTTATTTCACCAACAATGATGGCGAATACACTGTGAGGTCGATATTGTTGTATGGTCAAAACAATATGCGTTGCTATGACGACATACAATTTGACTGGCCGGCTTAATTAAACAAAAAAATTCATTGCGAACGTATTTGATACAAAATGAGAAAAATGTATCCCTTAACAGACACGATCATAATTACACGTACAAAAAGGATGTTGATTAGTGTCTATTATTTTCAAAGATGGGGTCTGATTTGTTTATTGCTACATCAGTCGTCTAAACTATCCTACCATGTCCCTCTTCTGCTCTACCCAGCAGAGTTATCAAAACCTCACTTAAACTTGAAATTCTGGCGGAATCGAAGCTTGACCTTTGGTGCACCCGGCCATTCTTCTGACAGGCTAACTCTTGACTAAAGAAATAAAGCGAGTCGCCCCCGTATCGTTCATTCGTCGTCTTGTACTGCGTACACACCCTTCATTCACAGAGGAATACTTTTTGCCTTATAATAAACCTTCAGTTGATTGTCTCAGCGTGCTCAGCTGACGTCAGTAAACTTCGTAGTGGCAATCAAATACTTTTTCTTGGATACACTAATTGATATCTCAGCGATTTAGATTTCTATCCTAAGGCAGAAACCGTTTTACGTGTCAAAATATTCCATGTATATTTTATAATAAATTTGCTATATTTGGTGTTAATTACATGGGCCTCATTTTTGCTAAATCATTTAATTGCGGCGTAATCCCAGATCCCTTTCATTAAAGTATCGTCATAACCGTATCGCGTTACATTTGCAAAGCACATTGGAGAACTGCCGCCTCGTGCCCCAATTCTCAGTTGCCTGCCGGAGGGGGGTTTTGAGGGAACTTTAACGCAGACCCTTTTTGTGAAATGGACGTTTGGCCCCGCCCTGCACAGGTTCATCGTCCATTATTTCATCTGCACGCAGTTGTTGACGTTCGAATATGTATAATAAACGAACGGTCGTATGCGATACCATTAAACGGATTTTAATCAAAAGAGTGTTCGCCAAAGTGGATTACGGAATCCTACTTGGGAATGCACCTCTCCAGTTTACGATGACTTGTGACGGTCTTCGAGGTCGCGAGCTCGTTCCGCATAAAGGTTGACAGTGTTCGAAATCTCTTGCTGCTCACCTTCTCTGGCGTTCCATAAGGAAGTTGCATTGTCCCTCTGTTACATGCAGTTTCTGTATTCGACATGAATAAATATATTCTACTTAAGGTCAAAAAAAAAAACGCAGAAGATTAGAAATGCTATTGTCCTCTGGATCTGGGAACCGCTCACATCTTACAAAGCGTAAGATGGTGAACTGGTACGCGCATAGCCAGGAAAGGGTTTACAGTTTCAGAATAAAAAATGTGTAGTCTTCCGGATTTCTTATCTCTAGACCCGCAACACAAGTCATCTTCGATTAGGAAAAAGTTGTCTCTGAAGCGAGTACGTTAAACGCTGCCACACACCCAAATGTATCATAATTATTAAAGAATCTATGCAGTTACACCCATTTCTAACTGTATCCTATAGACGATTTGTTCGAGGTGGAAGCCAGTAATCTTTTTATTAAATGTGCGACAGTTAATATATAATTGCTAAAAATAGCTTGTGTGTGTAAAGGGTGTACTGTAGGCGATATTGCGAAGGTGGCGCGCCTGTGTTCTTTCGTAGCTAATATATGCTACACAATGCCTTCTTTTCCATGTTACACTCCCCCCTTTGCGTGGACAATTGAAAGCAAGAATATTTTCCATGCACAAATCCCCCTTTCTACACTAAACACCTCTAAAGAAGGACAAGTCCACTCACCAGCTTTATATTGAGCACTATAGTCTTCAACACGCGACGGGCTGCTAGCGTTACTGATGTTAGGAGATATCAGCCCATGCAGAGAGTAGATTTGGTTGTTTTGTAACGACAATTCATTATTCCGTTTGTGTACTGTGTGTGAAATATTCATATATATATTGATTCCACTTTTAGCTTACCTCGTCAGACACGTCGATCTGTGAGGATCGAATCGACATTGAGGATCTAGGAGCTGACGAAAGCCTCCTGTTCGTCAAATTTTTCAGGTAAGATGCGAGAGGAGATTTGAAGAATAGATTTAGAATAATAGGAGAAGCGCTTGCTGAAGCCAAAAAGAAACGGTAACTCGGAGTCCATAATGATCGCGAAAATACAATGCATTGGATATTGATAGTATATGTAATCATCGGTGGGCCTTAGAACGTCTGTCTGTACGATAAAAGAGATCATGATCGATGGTTAAAATCACCCTTGTGAATTATCAATGTCAGACGCTAAATAAGGCTAGTAAATATAACGATATTCTTCTGGTCGAATTCCGTTACGGCAAAAAATAGAATGTTCTGTAAAAAGATAATGTTTCATTCCATGATTCTCAACGCGCAAACGGGAGACTTTGTGCTTCTAGCTATTGCGGGGCTGTCTGAATCACATTAAATGATGATTGAGTTGGGTGACGGTAAAAACCTTCGTCTGCTACCTAAAAATGTATCTGGGCCTATTTTGCATCGTTACCTATGGTTGTAGTAGTATATAGGTTGTATAGTAATGCTTGAGAAGTCGGGAAGCATACATTTATGTGCATGGTGTATATGTTTGTGTTTTTGTTATTTGGTTAGGAACCTGTGGACTAGGTGTCTTCATTGATATTGACATCAATATTTTTGGTATAAGGATTAAATTTATAGTAACGCGATATGGTGTTGCTGAGATTCGACTCTCGATCTGATAAAATACTAAGAAGAAATTTTATTTTTATTTACTAAAAGTTTAGATGAGTTAAAATCAATATTTACCAGATAGTAAAAGCTTTTGTGCTCAATGAAACTTTCGTGCTACAGTTACGATGTGACGAAGTAAAAATATATCCGAAAATATCAAAAAGAATCCAGATATCCAGGCTAAGTACCAGGATGACTAACTTTGATCAGTCAGCTTTAACATACGTCCTCCATACGATACTATATATATATTAAAAAGATTACCTGCGGCTAGCAATCAATTTGGCCGTTATATAATATATAATAATTAATATAATCGTTTTTAAAACTTCATATGTCCATCACATACCTACCGTCATTAAAATCTATGTCTAATTATAAAAACAGTAACTGATCTTTTGAAACTATACATGAAAATGAATATATTTTAATTTCGTTTTAAATTTTAAAAGAACGATAGGTAGGTCTGGAACGAGGCAAACTAACCCGCCACAAAAGGACTACGTTTTCGGTTAAGTTTTAATGCTGTTATCCAAACAAATGGCAGTGCGATCATTTGTCAGATGTCTCACAAGCACCCATAGTTATCAATTAAATTTGTAATTTGTAAAAAGTAATTGTTGCTCTGCTTCGTACACAGTCGGCAGATCCGTTTGTAAGGGTTATTGGACTTTTTTTTTCTGTTGGTTTTAGGTATTATCACTGCTATGATCTCATACCGTTGTCAGCGAAACTAGTCGTCTTTGACACACAACTGCAAGTCAAAAAAGCGTTCTTCGCCCTCGAATCAAATGGAGTCCGTGCCGCGCCACTCTGGGATTCCGCTCAACAGCAATTCGTCGGCATGTTGACCATCAGCGACTTCATTCAGATGCTCAGAAAATACTATCGCAACCCGCAACTGCAGATGGACGAGTTGGAACAGCACAAAATTGATACTTGGAGAAGTGAGTTAAACGAACGCCTCGTCGCCTACTAGCGTTAAAATTCTATTGACGCATAAAGTGGCGGATGTGTCTGGGGTATGGTCTTTTCAAAACGGATTCGAGCGATCTTTGCTCATGTAATAAATCAATATTATCGGGAAAACTTTATGGCAGCACAGCGTACAGAAGTGCTTAACTTGCCGGTTTTGTTCCATGATTGGTTTTGCTTGTTTAACTAATCTCAGCCAGGTTAATGAAGGACAGTTGGCAGCTATTCAACCCTATAACTTTCCTGTGGCCCCCTTGCTGCAATTGTTTCACTGCTTCGTTATAACATGAGCGAAGTAAATTAGCGTGACGGCCAACCTGTGAACTATGCTCCCGAACCTTGACTGTACCAACTGCGTTATTTCGTTGCCTATACAGCATTATATTTCCCTGATTCTGTCAATCGGCAGTAGCCTTGTCTTAATGTTTCCGTTACCTCAGATCAGTTTTTTGCCCCTAATTTTCTGCTCCAGTCATTAGATTCATGCAAGCTAAACTATTATCTCTACTACGGTAACACTGCTGCATTAGTTTTGTTCTCTTGTTAAATATTCCAGTAACCTCATTACTTTCTTTCAGTTCACCTATTATTCTATTCAAATCGTCCTATCCTCCCATCGTAATGAAACCGTTCCCACATTGTATGCATCCTGTTAACTGAGGCAATAACTGACATCATCGACTTTCCAGTTATAATCCCAAACTAATTTTACTACATTTGTATAGGTAAGATTAACTTCCAGCCTGCATGTAGCAACAGGAATTTTACCCAATTCAAATCTTGCTGGAAGGCAGATCTTAATTATTGAGTATTAACATGCACACACGTATGCATACTGATACACCTATTTTTTGCAATAGATTACGTAAGATAGAGAAAGACATGATACTATATATAGCAAATGTTCCAGAACGCGTTTTACTACTTAGCTTTCGCTTAGCTAGCGGAATGAAAAATCAATAGTTCTCGTATTTTTGACATAGTCGTAAAACATCTAAGCCCTTGCCCAGTTGACGCCAATAGAATTAAATTAAACAGGAGGGATTCGAAGTGGATATCTTGAGCTAGAGCCAATTCGACTCCCCACAATAAGGAAAAGCAACTATGAAGCACCTTAATGAGTTTTCTCGAAAAAAAAAAAAAGAAAAAACTACAATTATCATTCTTAAATAGAGCATAGTAATGAAAGCGTTTACGCTTAGCAATCGATCCAGACAACTAGTGATAGGACCTGCTGCATACAGAAACATTGTCAGATCAGCGATGTGAAGTTGCCTGACCGATAAGTAGTAACACAACAATCAAACAAGCTTCGTTTACTAAATAGCTATAAAAATATGTTTATTTCTAATAAGTAGTTCCGTGCTATTTTTACGTGCCATAACACATTCTAGAAGCAATATGGATGTTTCCTAGCGACATGGTCAGACTGGTATAACATCATGGATCACTTACTGACGTTGCCATTATTCAAAATATCGGCTCGACTCGACTCGTCTCGTCGGTGACGCCATACTTGCACGTAGAGCTTCTTGAGCCACTGTTGTTTCCACACAGTAGATTTAGTCTTAGTTCCTGCAGTAGTCACTGTCAAATGTTAGTATTAATCGTGTTTCTACTGCGTAGTGTTGAAGCCTTGCTTGATATAATGGTCGACTTGGCATGTTTCGTTAAGATTGTGTTTCCTACGTCCAAATTACACCCCCTTTGCCTTGCAACAGACAAAATCTGCGCTCGTCAACCTGGACAACGTTTACCAGCTCTTCATCTTCTTTTATAGCGGGAGTTGTAAAAACGACTAGTCGTAAATGGGTACATGGGGAAAGGGGTAGTTCGAGCCTCGAATGGAGTGGCAACACGAAGTTCGCATAAATATCGCTGAATAAGTGTAATCGTTGTGCTCACGTTACGTCCATTTTGGAAGTCAGTTCAGTGCCCAGTTTTGTCGCCATGCGCTCTGTGTATATGTTATGGGTCCTGATACGTGTCACTGATAATTATCTAAATCCGACAGATTAAGGTGGGGAACCTGAGCCGGCCTTTGTTCCGTCTGCATAATCATTGTCATTTTTTTTTTTCTGACACTAAACACTGAGTGGCAGCAAAATACATATCGAAGAAACGTAAAAAGATACATTAGCAGTCGATGAGTTGACCGGCGGACGATTCTGCTAGGATCTTTACCGTTTTTTTTTTTATACTAAACAATTTTTCATTTTAACAGATAATGATAATTTTCCGTAACGATAACGATTCCTACATATATATCCATTCAACTTCCATACAAGTTGTTGGTATAACAATAAAATTATAAGCTCTGAAAGAACAAGTTCTCTATGGTGTATGATGATCGCTTCTGACACGACATAATAGATTCATTTTGTACGGAACGAGCTAGAAAACGCGTGTATATTTAGAAGTAGACAAACGTAGACGTCATAATAAAGGCAAAGGTAAATATTTCTTAAAAATCAGGTTTGTTTCGAAGGGAAGGTGCTTTTTTTCGTTACCGGTATAACGACTAATACTAGTACGAAACGGAGATTGACCTTTAAATCACCCTTATATTCGACCAGTGGTGTACATTGATCTATGAAAAGACCAATTAACGATAGATCTTTTTGGGATTTTATAAAAAGTGCAAATTTTCAACACATAGTGTTCTAGTCCTTACGCAATGAACACGTGTTCGGATAGCCATTATTTGCATTGCTTCCGTATTTACCTTTTTTGCATCCTGTTGTGTTTTTCTTTTGTAGCGGTTTTAACGAACATGCAGCGTCTTTTGGTATCGATCGGGCCCGACGCGTCGCTGTGTGACGCGATCATCGCGTTAATTCATCAGCGGGTGCACCGGCTTCCTGTAATCGATCCGCAAACTGGCAACGTCCTCTATGTGCTCACACACAAAAGAATATTGCGGTTTCTTTTCCTCTATGTAAGCGAAGAGATACACCTCAATATAGATTTGCTGCAGCTCACATGTAGCACGCAAGATCCATGCTTATATTATGTTAATTGCACACAGGTCTTTTTTTATTGTGATTAACAGCTTTTTTGATCCGTCACAATGACCGCCGGCAAAGTACTCGATTATGGGTCAGATGGCATGTGCCTGACCATACGGAAGTTAACCAATTATGCATCATACGTTGTTGATTTAACCTTTGCGTAGGATGATGACTTACGACTTTATCTCGAACGGACGCAAGTTCTACACTAAAAAAACAAAGACAGCTGCATTTTAACTTACGTAGAACTAACTGGACATTACGATAAGTATCGTAGTCAAGGAGCAGTCTTTAGAGCAGTTATGTGCATTCCGCTTGTATGTGCGCTTATCCCGTAAGAAAGTCCCAGGTATACAAAGACAGGTATGAATACTGAGCGAGTGCTGTTGATCGCAGTGTTTGACAGTCAGAGTAAGATAATTTGAATTACCAATCAACAATAGATAAGATGACCATTTAGCCCTGTCATAATTTCTGAGATAGAAACAATGTAAAGAATACATTGTCTTATTATTCGTTAAGAATAATCGATAATAGCAACAGGCTTATACTGTAGTTAGAAAATAATAACGTACAATATTTTGTTACAATTCAGCGTAGATATTAAAGATGTGAGGTTTTTGTTGAGGAATATGTACCAGCACGTCGTACGGACATGCTGGAGACATAGATTGCCGATAGTGGTTCCTTACGCACTTTTTGAGGGGACTTTTGGCATTAAATGGCGCTATGCCTTTTCACTTAGCGGAAAAACAAGGATAATGAAAATAAACTTAACAACCTGAGCGGAGCTTGAAAGAAAGCCAGTGGCATCATGCGCTTCGAAATGCCGAACTATGTTTTTTTTTTTTAATATTTGTTTCAGTTTTACGACTTGCCGCACTCAACTTATCTGGACAAAAGCATACGAGAGCTCAATGTGGGCACCTTTGAGAATATCGCAACTGTGAGTCACGCACCTGTTTTTCCGCTTTGCAATAACGTAGACTGGACAAAACTTTTCGTTGTTATGTTTACATATACAGCGTTCATAGCACAATATGTTGAACTTTTGCCAGTTTCGAGTAATAGCATGGTGAAAACCGCGACAGTTTTCCTTGTTGCATGGATTAACTGACGTAGATGTTGGCTTGAAAAGTAGGAAGGACGTGCGTCTTCATGAAAACCTATAGTGCTTTGTAGAAAAATATCGACGGCAGTGGCTAAGGGAGGTAGCTTCTTGCTCGTTACGATCTGGGTTCGAAACCGACGATAAACACTTTGTCTACTGAACTGATACTCAATGGCAGTATCGGAAGTAAAACTTGAAAGCAACACTTAGGTTCTCATTCGCGATTCATAATTTTTTTTAGTGCACACCAGATACACCTCTGATCGTTGCATTGGATACCTTTGTTGAACGGCGCGTGTCAGCTTTACCTGTGGTGGCTAATGATGGGCGAGTCGTGGACATCTATGCCAAGTTTGACGTTATCGTATGTATCCATGTTGGCCTAATAACTTCGCTACATTATACACGCGTAAATTACGGGCTAGGCAGCAATGTGGTTCTGCACTAAAAGAATGAGCTCAGAAGCTAGAGCTCTGAGTTTCCAATTCATAGGGAACACATCCTTGTTACTATTGTTATCTCAAAGAAGAACTGGTAGGTGATTAACACGAATTAAGAATATTTATCTCAGTTAGCCATTAACATGTTGGAAATCTGTACTTGCGAAACTTGTCACAGTACAGTATTTCCCGAGTAAGTTTGCTGACAAAAACCATCTCACCATGCGCGAAAACTTATATTCCCAGTTGCCTCTATAAACAAGTACATTCATACAGTCTAATATTATGTGTCATATTGTTTTTTAGAATCTTGCAGCGGAAAAGACGTATAGCAAGTTAGACATGAGTGTTGGGCAAGCTCTAGAGTTCCGCAACGAATTCTTCGAAGGCGTCCTCACGTGTTCCGCAGATGATTCTTTGTTAGAGGTAAAGCTTCTCTTATAAGGCAAAAAAAAAAACCAAACTGTCTTAAGAGTAGATTTATTGTTCGAAGCCCTAGTTACAAATGTTCACGACAGGAATTAGACGTTGGAGGATACCGATAGTGATTGGCAAGGAAGGTAGCTAAATCTACCCAACATCCACTGATTGCCATCAGTTAGATAAATACATCAACCGCGTGAAGGATTTTGGAATTCAAGTTTACGGAACTGTCTGCGACCAGAGCAGCCCTGAGGTGATTAGTAGTTAGCGCAAAACAAGTTCGTTTAACGGGTTGCATAGTTGGGTGACTCGTGTTATGCTGACGCCGTAATAAATACAGTTTTCCTGAAAGGAAATTTTCTTATTCTCTAGATTGTTATCTATTTCATCAATACCTATGCTAATTGGTCTCTAATTATATGTACAAATTGTATAGTCAGTAGTCTTTATTCATTTTGTTAAGTTGTAGACATTCCCGATGTGGGTAACCTTATCGGAAATATACCGTTAACGTTATTAAGACAAAAGGCAAATCAAAATATCACTACTAGTTTGTGCTGAAATTGAAAGTTAAAAATGGCCATTCGGAAGAATGTAATGCTACTGAGGTTTAAGTAACGTGTCCATCCGGGCCTTTGCGTGCCTTGTAGGTGATGAAAAAAATCGTGGTAGCAGAAGTTCACCGACTCGTGATTGCTGATGACAATGGATGCTGCGTTGGCATAGTCTCGCTTTCCGATATTCTCTTATTCCTAGTGCTCAACCCACTTGGTAAGTAAGGCCTATTTGCCTCAGTTTTAATACATAATGACTGATATATTCCTGTCTTTTCCGTGATCTCGTTAATGATAATCTCTTTTTTTTACTATAGAAATTATGAGCCTAATTTCTCTCGGTTAATTCAGTTAATATTGTTGGGTGCTTTTAGGTATGGAGCGACCAGCGTCACGAGCTTACTTGATGCGCACGACTTCGTCAGAACGAGAAAACGGACCAGTGGCTGAAGAACCCGAACTCGAGGCAACCGCAAATGCCTTCGGGGAGCAGGCAGTTGTGAATAGTTGGCGACGCAGTAGTACATTAGACGACACTGAGCTCCGTAGTTCAGTTGATTTGCCACTCGAAATGCCCGGATCCCTCTTCTGAAGGTATCTGCAGATTAACAAATGTATATTATTTAATGTATGCATTCAATACATTGATGTTTTGCTACGATCTTTATCTTATCTGATAGATATATCAGTCTTGGATTGTCTGACGCAAGGGACAAATAAAAAGCCTTCGATATAAAGATTTAGCATATAAATGCCGCTTAAGGCGAAACATCTGTGTGAGATCATGTAATAAATGGATACATCCTATTGTTGTAGTATAAGACATGTATTTATCTGTACGTATCTAAAAAGGTGCTCAAAATAAGGGCAGGAGCCAGAATTTTTCATAGTATGTAAAGTATCATACTCCGAGTACCTGCAATGCCATAAATTTCCATACTTGTTTGTCGATGCATAACGTTTCGGCATAGTCCTCGAAACCTTCAAGACGCACTGAAATTGAACTCTATGTGGTGAGTACGATGTATTGCAGTGCATATGAAATAAGTTTCTGTACTGAAGGCTTTTTTCTTCAATTTTATCCACAGTATTCATGCTCTTATCTACATGGATGTAAAGTGCCATAACAATATCCTTTGTTTCGAGTTTAGACCACGAAAAGAAGCGTATTGAGAAAGTCAAAAGATCTACGGTACTCATGTATGTTTAAGCATTGTAGACGGGTTGCCGTCGCCGCTCATCTCATTAGAGAAAGCTTTGGTAATGCCAAACCATATCGGAGAACAGCTGGAAGACTGACCTCTTAGACAGACATCAAAGGATATACTCCATAATTTTCTAGAAATCCTTATTTGACAGCCAATAGATGTTGCACGTGTGATGTATAACAAATTGCAGCATTTTATTTTTGAAATATTATCATCATGTGGCCTTTTACGGCCGAGACTGACGGACTCCTTAGCAATGCATGATACTCGCAATCTAAGAAATCTACTGCGGTAAGTCCTGTACGCGTACACACCATCATAAGGTAATCAATAGGTAGACTGAAGACAGAAGAATCTGCATAGATCTACATAAGCTTTTCTTCTTACCGCAAATATTTCACAAACTATTGCCCTCTGGTTAGTAACTGGTCACTGCTGATAGCAATCGACGGCTATTAAGTCAGAAACTTTAACAATAAGTACTTTGTTTAGTGCTGCGGCGCACCCTTTCTCAATTGTGGCTTTTAAATCTTTCAGTATCGTAATTTTCTGACGCAGACTTCGCAGAAGGTAGTCGCACAGGAAAAATCTAGTGGCGTCAGTTCTGAGGAACGGGCAGGGTATTCTATATCACTACTTTGTCCAGCCCATCTGTTCTTCTGGAAGATTCTCATCAAGATATCCTCTTACGATGCGTTTGATTGGATTTAAAATTCGTCATCTTCGTTAAAGTGCGCTAAAACAGATTAGTGCGCAAAATCCAAGTAATTGGCACCAGTGTGTAAATTTTTTTGGAACACCCTGTGTATGTAGTGTAAAAAAATGTGCTCTATGGATGTAATTCTAATTAATTAAACCAGACTCAATCCTATGTGTAGTATAGAATAGGTTTAAAGGATTAGTTCAAGGGATACGGGAATACGAGCTGAAGGATATGATGACGTCATATAAGGTGACACCATGAACATCTACTAACTGTTAATAAAAACGTTACACTGTACTTTAATCTATATTGTAAGTGATACCTTAGCAAACGCAACCACAGCGAGAAATTGTATGTATAGTATTACATAAGAGTACGTCTGTGAAAGGGGCATTCGTGAGATGAATACGAGTTAATGATGAGACTATGGTAACCAACGGAGTGATACAAAGGGAAGATACAGAGTGCGCGTGTCATAATGTCAAACAAGTCTTCTGCAGATCAGATTGCGTAAAAGCAGGGCTTACATGAAAAAAGTACCATAGTTCATTTTAATTATATGCAATATTTTAAACAGGACTTTAGAGCTAGAAATACGTCCGTCTATGAAGCAGTGAAGAGCCTATATATGTATTAAAATGCCAGTTATAATAATAACAATTGAAAATGACTGTAATAAGGAGAAGATAAATCATTAAATGTTTATTCTTTGATGAGAATGAGAAGACACTAAGAGCTAATAGAGGCAAATGCAATCATTAAAACTTCGAGTGAGGGTGAAGATTGGATGATCGTGACCATACCTACCACGCCTACACTAAGATATTAATCACCCTTTACTGAATGATCTTTTTTTCGTCTTACTGATAGTTAATGCTATTGGACTAACGGAACAGATGTGTATAGCGGAATCATTACGCTACCGCGGATGTAATTATGATGGCATTTTTTTTGGCTGTAAGAATAATTTTCAGAAAGTAAATAAATATATATGACGTTATCAAATCGACTTTTTATTTTGAGCTTTCAATTTAGAGTTATTGTGTAATTTTCCTACCCACTTAAGCGACTTAAGCGCCGACCGTCAGCGTACATTAGAAGCTGGTTGATATCTGTGAGTTGACCAAGCAGGCTTTTATCTATTAACTGCTACTAGATGCATGGCAAAGGTTCAGTACTCGTTAACTTCCTCAAACGGGTCTCCGATTGGCTGTCATAACCTGAATTCGATTGTTGATTTGGCCCTGTTGTAACAGCGTGGGATGACCGATTTTCTATGGCGTATTTGATTAACCCTCCCTTACTTCTGCAGACTGACCAATTTCTAGGTTGGTCTCTATGGCGCTTTTTCGCGCCTGAACGGCGGCCGTATGCACGTAAAAGCAACGTTTTGAACCTGGATACAGCGTTTAGCTGAGTAAGCGACATCGTAGCAAACATATAAGAAGCAGCAAGTTCAGGAGTTCAATTCTGCATGTTATCGATTTGAGCACTGAGCTAAGAATTACCGTAGCGTGTACTGTTCCTGGTAGTGTTACGGGAAAAAGGAAACGCTGTATAGCGCCTATTCGATAATTTACTCGGGCAATAGTACTTTTCAGCACTGCCGTGTATCGTATGCTGAGTGCAGTGTTTGTTTATTGTGGTCGTGCTTGTAAGAATAAAGAAAAGAATAATAATAATAATAATAATACTAAAGAAGAACGCCGAACTGCAGATCGCCATTTTATGCTGTCTCGATTGGTCTGCTTACGTTTCCTAAACATAAGAAAGCCAATCAATTGATTTCGATTACCACAATATATTACCGATACATCAATAGGTAAAAATCTTAGAAGCCTGTTTCGTTAGAAATCAAATATTCTTTTAGATGTTTTTCAAAAGCTTAGAAAAGGCCATTTTTGAAACCTCACACCCACACAACATCTACATGGGATGCGTAGGCAAGTTTAACACTATACGTCCGATGAAGCATGGCTCTAGACGCCCAACTCCCAGTGTATCTGCGCCCGGTCTGAAACCGAAGACGACTTCGTTTGTCCCCAACCTTCGTAGGAAGACAGACTATGACCGTATCATCTTGAAAACGCGTAATTTTTCTTAACCGTTTAGTATCGTATAGCATTTTTTTGGGCTTCGTTGTTCGGCAGGGACAAAGATCGACAACTGCTGTTTCTGACATTCTAGATATCCCGCCGCCATCGCGCGTCAGCCCACCAGCTATCACAAGTAAACTTTTGTGTCATTAATGATTAGAGGACGACAAATCATATTTCGATGATGCGTTGAAAGCGAGAGATCTTGTGAATGGACGCAGTTTGAAACAGAATCCAAACGCGAATGTCAAACAACGCGGTCGTTTCCGTAATGAAGTAACCTGATGCACGTTCGAACTACTTGCACATGGTGTTTGGATCGCCTCCTCAGTGTAATATTATTACTACGATAAGATCTTGATTGTATGCGCGTGACGATTTGTGTTGGCAAACAAACGCCAGTAGCAGCACTTGTGGCTTCTTTTTTTCGTTATAGTAGCATTTTCTGTGTGGTGAGGAATCTTTGACTGACTAAGCTTCATGCGTGAAGCGAGGTTAGGCCATACTACGCCATCGAGGGCGTTCAGCACGTCATCGCTTACCGGCGCTTTGAGCCGGTCAGGGAACTCAACCCTACCGAAGTTTTTACTGTGCGGCTGCGACCGCTGGCAACATCACGCGTACGAGACGTCAAACGATTGGGAAAGTGGTGACGTTGCACGTGGGCACACGATGATAGCGCCAGCTCGATCAGTCTGTGGACGATCTCCGTGCGATGTCGGCGAAGAAATGCCGCAGGCGGCTGTACGACCTCGAAGGTATTCGTCGTTCCGCAATGCAGTGGCTGCAATCGAACCACCTTTTAATAGGCCTTTACAAACAGCGACAGGACAGGCGCGTCGAATTGAAGAACTTCTCCGACATCCAAATATCGAACTTAATGCTGCGGCTGCCATAAAGGATAGAACCTTTGAGAGGTTTTTGCAGAAGCATATCTCAGTCATTACTTACCAGAATATCCGCTATGAGGGCAAGCTGTGGTCAATTGATACGGCAAAGGCAACAATTGAGCTGCAGAACGGTGAGTCACTTGAGT
>NW_019213983.1:65258-91821 GCF_002532875.2 Varroa jacobsoni | reverse complement strand
AAACAACAAGAACGTCGACGGAAGTTTTCAATTTAACACAATTGTGCCGACTTATTACGCCCTCCTATTTCGTCATTACGTACGTACCGGTAGATAGGAATATATTACGCATCACTGTCATAAAATAGGTTCGAAACAGACAAAGCGTGCTCTGTGCTTTTTTTGCTTGTTTTTACCGTTAGTATCACGCCATTGGCCACGTTGCGTGGTGTTCAGAGATCTTTTTACCGTACGTATCTATCGTACACGCTAGTTTACGTGCGATCACGTAGACTAGCGTGTGTTTGCCATCAAATGATCAGCTTCAGCATTTTCTTATGCCAATTACATGGCACAAAATTACCTCTACTTATTTTCAACTAATCTTCTATCTCGGTTTATTTTCATGTCTCTTTGCCATCGTAGGAGTTGATGGCGCTGCTGATCGCAATCACAATTTGTTATCTTCTACATCGACTCCCATCAAAGAAACTAGCAAGATGCTTGAGAGCAGATACCTGTCCAGTCCGAGTGGAAGAGCATACGCCTTGTCCAAGAGTGATGGCTCACAGGGTTTATATGTTGCTACGCCAACTGCATTAGTTCAAAAATTCGCCGACCCTCCTCAAAGTGACGACTTTTGTACGCGCAGTGCCGATGTTAATCGCCCAGTGACAGACAATCGAGCCGTTTGCGGCAGGGTCGGACCTCAACAGCCTGTGCAACAACAGCAGCAGCAGCAACCGCAGCCGCAGCAGCAAGAACAACAACAAGCTAACCCAAGAGTAATCGACAGTACAAGCAGATTTAATAAGAAGGCCCGTTTGAAAACCAAAAAATATAAGAGCATCGACGGTGATAGCGCAAGTCGAAGCAGCAATTGCAGCAGCCACGCCAGTACCAGCAACAACCGAACTAACATTTATGCCACCTGTCCGGACTATAAAGAACAATCTTCAAAGCCTAGTAACGATACTAGTGCTAGGCGAGGAGTAGTCGGGCAGAAAGCGGGCAAAAAAAAATTTATACCAATCAATAACGCCCAAAGGAATGAAAAGGTAACTATTAGATCGGCTGTACTGGCCGGCAAAAGAAGTCCATTTATTACTGGGAAGCATGCGTCAGTCAAGTGAGAACACTACTATGTATTGATATATGGCTAATTTGGATGTTCTCTGTGAATCGATGTCGAAGTATATCGCATTGCTGATATAGGTTTAATACCAGTGGCGACACAGCTTGAATTTGTTTGTTGGCTTTATTATTACTATAATTCAAATCAAAAGCTTAACCAGATCATTCTCTAAGTAGATTTGTCGCGTTGTGCTCGTCACGCTTGCGCTTGAGACAGACAGATAGAGCGATGATGCTTGATTTTAACTAAATACCTTACCGTAATTATTATGTTTTGTGCAGGGCGCGCGTCACGTAAGCTTCGTGAGTTCAGATCCCATAAATGAAAACCGTCATCAGAATCGTCGATTCACTCACATTCCGCAGGTCCCACGTTGTTTCATGGGTGGCCATGGCGGACGTGGTAATCCTTACGTGGGTCGCCATAGCAACCGTTCGAGACAGAAAAACGGATCGAGTTCCCATACGAAAGTATTTACACCTCTACGTCGTCGGCGTGTGGGGCTCCGTTTCAAGCCTGGAGAATTTGCCAGGCCGAAGACTACTGTGAAGTTCTACGAGGAATTCGATTTTGACAAAGCACTTGAAGAGTTTAGGGAATTGAGCTTGAATGAGTCCAAAAGTTTGCCAACACAAGACTCGACAGAAGCGAGCCAGGAGGCGACCAAGCATGACAGCGAACCCAGCTGTAGCGAAGGCGATCTACCTATAGAATGCTATAATAGGGAGAAATGTTTTTATGACAATCTCTCGAGAACGAGCGTCTTAGAGGGCCATCTCCGCCGCTCTCGGAAGGAGGAAATCATGATCAACAAGGAAACATTTGGTGTGTCCTGGGTACCGTCCCGCAGGCAGTATTTCAGTGTTCATTCAGCCTTTCTTGGGAACTTCAGCGGCAGACGATTTTACGGTGAGCGCCAGTTTGGTCGTAGGTCGAGCGCCAATCATTAAACATTATAATACATCATTATTTTTGCCCGTGCAAGCAGCATCGCACAGGATGGCCTGGCGAAATGACATGGCCAGATTTCAGATTTCAACTAGATTTTTCAAGTAGAACAGGCGATGGTGTTGGACTGATTGCCACTTCTCGCCAGTTTCGCTCCTAGACGGTAATCGGAAGATGAATCCCCAAGTTTTCATTGGAACGAGGATGTTAAAACGACGGCTCTGCATCTACAGCACCCTTACTTAAGGGCGACCACGTTTGTCAGTAGTTTCTAGGCCCTATGGATATCGCTCGAACGACCATAACAGCCTTGGGAAGTCTTTTTATTTTTTCCAGCTTTAAAGTTCTCAATCATTCCATATCCGATTCTGCTATAAATCCAGGTAACTAGATTAATCGTGTAAGACTGCAGAAACGGATGTAAGCCACATTGAGGCCGACAGCTTGGCTAGTAAAAGGCAACAAAATAAAAAAAGTGAATGATGCTTTGGTATCCGTGCTCTTCTTTTTCTATTCTAAATAGCTCTTAAATATTCAAATCGTCTTCGAATCGTCGAATCGTGCACAGTGTGGCCTGAGCGGAGCGCATTTACCTATGTAATACGTTACACTGAATGAGGCATACTCCTTGTTGTATGGGAACGCTACAGCCTTATTGGAGTTTTGTTTTTGCTTGCCGATTACTGCAATGAGTGAACATGAAGTACGTGATACTATGCAGAAAAAAAGAGTGTCGTTCAAAGTGTAAAATTTCTGAAAGTACATATACTACTAAAGTTTGTGTAATGACACTTGGCGTTAATTTGTATAGTGATACTAATAGATACTACTAATAGAGACCACAATCATACTCCAGCTGTATAATGTAGACAATCTATTGGGAAATACACGATATTTATTGCCTAGTACAATCGGCGAAACAAAATATACTGTTCTGATAGTCCTTAGCAAACGACTCTGCTATGTTCGAGGCATTTAGCAGAGGACAATGTTTAAGCAATTTAAGAAAATGTTCGCCCAGTGGTTAGTATAGAAAGCCATTTTTTAAAAATTAAGCCGCTCCGTTGTCCGACAATCGAAAGTATATCAACCTACCTTTGACTTCAACGGCAAGTGATACACATCAACGCCGCAAAAGCTCCTCAAGTTAAACCATTATGCATCAATAGTGGTAAGGATTTGATATACAGCTTATCCCAAGTCACCGTAAAGCTTTTCCTCTAGAATTTCGAGCTTAGTGAATTAGAGCATTTCGATGTGCATATATTGAGTTATCTTACGTTCTGTCTGTTCCATAACTCGCGAGTACACAGTTCTAGCGACTCTTTCCATGTGAATCATTATACGGGGCGCCGATAAAATAAGCGAACATTTAGCTACTGGCCAACAATTTCAACCCAGAAAGGTCCTAGCCTAATACCGAATGGCGTACGGCAGCATGTAGATGTTAACGCTACATACTATGCGTGACCTTTAGCCAGGCTAGCCACGGTGTCTATCTTATGACATCGACTGGGGCTGCACCCGTTAGCCAGCGGTTGAAAATAGAAGACTGTAGAGCCCATCGAAATACTTTTCCCCGGTTAGGCGTTCTTCTCTCTGAGGTATTCAGCAAAGCGGCGCGAGGTGGCCTCCTCAAGCCGGCCTGTTGACTAACGCAAGCCCTCGCAAAGCCTGAGTCGATTTTCCACCCGGCAGAGAAGCCCATGGTGACTCGCGTTAGATGATCACCAGTATCTTTTTGATTCTCCCATGTTCCTGTGCTATACCAAATAGTATTAAACGTTGCTGCGATAGAGTATTCATCTTCCGCTTAAAATTTACGGTGACGTTGTTTACTTCTAGTGCTATTTTTCATGTTTTATAGAAGTAGGAAGGTCGAAAACACCACGAACGCGAGGAAATACTCGTCAAAGTGCTACACAGAGTACACGCCATGACGCTACCCTATCCGATATTACTATCCGTCGGACATTGTTCCTATTCAAATACAAGATAAGGAGCCGAATTACTTCCTCCGTAGGAGTTAGATATCGGTAAAAGCAAGCACCTGAAGTGCTAGCTGATTAGTCAAGAAAAGATTAACATGCAGCGGGATTTTTACCAAAGTGAGTAAAGTTGGAACGCGGGTTCTGTGTCTGCAAAATCTGTGGTATTAAATTCGCAATTACTCTGGTAAGAAGTCACTAGGTTTTTTTCCGCCTGTTTCAAAACCTCATGGTACCGAACATTGTATCTCAGATAAATCATCTAAGTGCACTAAAATGTTACACGATGTACTAAAGTATTTACATGCAACGTTTACTTAACTGACTTTAGTTGGTTAACCCTTACACCGTTCGAAAGATCGGTGAGAGCGAAGTATGATGCCGGTGAACCTGTCCTTACTTCCTGATGTGTATGCTAACTGACAAACCGGGAGCCGCATATTGCCCGGAAACACTTAACTATATGTAGGTGCTAAACGTATTTCATTTATGCATCGATATACTTGATGTCCCCTTGGGAAAGCCTACATGCTTGCAAAGAAGAATTAAACATGACTAGCTCTGTATTTTATCCACTAAATAGTGATACTGGTAAGACGGTGCGGTCAATCTAATAGCCTTCTGAGCTACATATAGTTAACTGACCTTAATAATAATAATACTTTAAAATTTTCGTTTTTTCAAACGCAAAATAGATTGAAGGATGTTTTTTAAAAATATTAGCTCGTAAGTGTATTTGCTTTCTTTTTAAGTGGTCGACAGAAATCGTCATCACTATCTGACCTCCAATTGGCAAAATTACTGGCGGTTTCAGATGCTCTACAAGAGCGAATTCTCTGCGAGCTCAGTCAGTGGACATCGGAGTGGGACTGGAAAGGAGCAAAAGTTCTCGATGTTGGCTCACGGTAAGCCCCACTGCAACGAGCTACATACGCTAAATAAATACTAGTAAATGAATACTATGTTGAAAAACCGTGACCGAATAAGCATGAGATTCTACGAAAAGTTCCTAGTGCAGACGATAACATTTTTTTGTTTTCAGACAAACCTTTACCGTTCATAACGCTAGACTTGGGCCCGTATTAATTTATCAGATTTAAGAAATCGGGTACAGAAGTGAGCGTAAAGCCACATTTTATATCTATATTACTCTTTTGATTTGCCAATATTTATGAGCAAACATTACCACGGAGCTGTAGAAACAATTTTCAACGGGTTTGGACACATAGATGTGTGATTCTATCGAATTTATGAAATTTCCCTATACCTTAATCTACTCATCAGCTGCTAATTGCATTTTTATTTTCTTTATCAGATATGGACACCGCAGCGAAGAGCTCGGCCGGCAGTTAGCGCCGTTGAAAATCGACGGAATACGCGGTACGGTTCAATCGAGCGACTGAATTAACCCAGCTTTTTACGTTAATTTTTGTTCTGAGGTCCCATATCATAGCATGATGAAAGTTCTCAGTATTAGAACGGCTAGATTCGTGTTTCTCACCGGTCGTAGTTTGAGCATCAATGAAGAGTCAGCACGGCAGCTGAGGACGTCCCAGAACATCTCAATTCCTTTCCGATTGCAACAATTTATATCTAGTGCAATAATATCTGGCGTTTGCTGCGTAAACATCTGGGTGTTTGGTGCCATAAAATGCATTTAACCCCAGAAGTTCTGGTTTACAGTCGTACGTTTGCCACATTAGCCAAAAGACAGCCTTAACGCCATGCTAATTTTGCATCGAAAGCAATACTTTGAGATGAGGCGTTTACCGACTGGGCAGACAGTCAAACAAAGCGGTCCCGTACAGGTGTTGGAAAAATCCTCGCTCTATTTACAAGCAACCACCGTATGAAGCTGCAGTAACAGTATGGTGCGCATTCTGGGCAAGAAATATCATTGGACCGTTATCTTTTGGAATCAACTTTTAACAATGCTCGTTGCAGAGACGTGGTAAACTATTTCATGTGGCTGAAACTGGTTGAGTGAGACTTGGACTGCGTGACTCCAACAAGACAGCGCCGCCGGCCAGTGTACACTCGAAATGCCAGAGTTTTTGCAAAAGGAGTCTAGTGAGGGAACAGCTTCTCACGGAGCACCCGTTCATAGCCACTCCGTTCATGCAACAGCATCACTGAACCTTCTGTTGCAGACAACATATATGCAAAAAAAAAGTTATGAAGAGTTTTTTTCTTTTGTTTGTGTAGGGAAATCTTGAGGTCATCGTTTTAATAACATAGTATTTGCAAGCATTGCATTTGTAAAGTAGCCCTGATATTGTACATATCATTATAGCACAGGTCGTGTGTCATCGTTCGAAATCGATGTATCAAAAATGAACGACGCTTTACAATATTACAGAATGGCAATATTGGTTGCTGCGTTTTGCACGATCGAATGAAAATAATAAGAATTTAATCATTAAAAGATGTCGAGTAAATTAATGATGGGACATATATATGTGCTGCAGAAAGTTCCATCACTAAGCTATAAATTCTACTTGTGTTCATATGATTATTTCGTATGTACCCTATCGCGTTCCTTGATCGTTTTACTAAGATTAAGCCTTAAGTAGCTTGAATAGGTTAGATCTTTTTAATGGACCTTAGTGGAATTTTTTAAAATTGCCGTTTCATGACCATTGGTACATGCGAGCTAAAGCTCAAGACATTGTGTGCTGCACACAAATCGTTATAACGAACATGTATTAGAGGAGAGCTATTCACCTGTATACGTATATACAATGCGCCGGCGGCAAATTGGGGATAGGAAGCATTCAAAGAAAACTATCCAGTATATTTCGCGGTACCTATATAAATTAAATGTTAGGTTTCTCACCTTCAAATTTTAACTCTGTTACCGATCTTCTAAGGTTGCTTAGTTATAAAAAAAAGTGGACTTTCAGTGCTTAAATACCTACCCCCCTGGCAAGGGGTTTTAACCTTGTGCAAGGAAGGGCGGAAGAATAATTTACCTAACTGTATTATTTTATAAAGCTTTTTCTACGAATACTTTATGTAAAAGAGATTGTTTGTACTTAATATATCAACGACAGGCGTGGACACGGATATACACGGCATAGAGTTCGCTACGAAACACTTCGCCGACGAAAAGTTGGAATTTTCCTATATAGCTGACTTTGAAGATCGTCTCCCGTTGAAATATAGTCAAGCATTTGACTGGGTGCTACATATAAACCCAACGTTGTTTCATCTAAACAATCAGGTAACTAAGTTTTATATGCATAAATCCTACTTGGGCAATAAACTTACGTCAATAATTTATTCAAGTGATGAAAAAGTGCTCACCAACAGAACGGCGCTTTTAAAGGTTAAAATGTCGCAACTATGAGGTATTTGTAACCACACACGTCTCGTTCATGTTTGGTAATGTTACTTAGTAATAAGGCGGGTTGATTCGAAATCCCAGAGCTGCAGTTATTTTGTCAAGAGGCTGTACAAATTAGGGGCAACTCTGCGGCACGTGTTCGGCATAAATGGTTAGATAACACTATGTATCTATTTGTGCCGTAGAAAAGCCAGATATATTCAACCAGATAATCGAACAGCTACTAGCAACTTTGTTTCTGCTTAGTCATTTGACATGTTTTTTGCCCTGTCCTGCTGTTTTTTTTATGACAGGAAGCGGCTCTTCGAAATCTTCTTTGGTGTCTCAAGCCGTCGACGGGACGATTGCTTTTGGCTATACCATGTCAGCTGCCAGCGGACATTGCTACGACCACGACCAAGGTAAAAATAAAAGAATATAGAGTGAGACAGAAAATACCTATCAGGGAGTCAGGGTATTGACATAGTAATAAAGTAGCGTTTATCGCAACAAAAATGCAGGACACCTACACGGATCCGTGATTCTTTCTCCGACAGCTAATGCTGTACATCCATTTTAAATAATAACACTGATTTATTAGTTAAGCCGGGGAAAGACCGGACTCGCCTTACATAAATCTTCGAACTATGAGATTGGCGGTGTTGCTAGATTTAGGATAGTTGCCAGGCTGAATATGCCTGTTTAATATTAAAATTTGGATTATAAGAAGGGTTTATGTGGCTAGTTAGGTTTGGCATTCGCTACGTTGGAGCATGTACGTCTCAAGTGATGAGTAGTACTGAGAAAATAAAAAGTAAAATGTTTGCCTATTTATTTCAACTTGTTGTTGTTGTTGTTGTTGTTGTTTATATAATCGTCTCTCGGAGTAGATCATACTGAAAAAGATGGGTAAACAGTTAAACCAATGGGCGACCGAGGCGTTGGATATCAACAAAAAGCCTTGGTATGGTCATCCTCGGGCCGACAGAGTAAGTGCTCACACACGTTATCGTTCTTAGTTAATTACGCCCAGATAATAACACTATTTAAAATGGGATTTTTATTTATAGCAGGGCGAATCTGAATGTTACAGCAGGGCTACGTGTTCACTTTAGAAAAAATAAAGCGTACCATAAAGCATTCACAAGAAATGTTTTGTATTAGGTTTAGCTTTAAGTGGTATATGTGTATCTTGACATTCCAGATCTATGCTCATATAATGGAGAGCGTTGGCTTTCGTGTGCATCGCACTAAAATCATGGACTTCACGTATAAATTTGAGAAGAAGAATGAACACAAAGGTACATTCGTTGTCTTACTCAGAAGCTACTTGTCATTATGATGAGTGTTTGCATATGATAAATAGCACTTATAGCTAGTAGTACATAAAAATGCACTCCTTGTCTTGCACGCATGCAATCGCGGCGTGCGCAGGATCGGTGGAGTCATACTATTTTGATGTGATCATGTCGTTTCCTGAGGAGCAACGGGAAGCTTTAGCTAGACGGCTACATTCAAGCGCCACTGGTTCAGGACTCCGTTTAGGTTTGCGCTGGGATGCCCGTTACGTTCTCATTCTAGCCTCAAGACCGGCGCTCACCTGCAATGTTTGTTATGGCCCTCGCCGCACACAGGTAGAAACTCTTCAGATTTATATGAACACTTCAACGAAATCCTAAGTGTCGTTACAAAACTGATTCGTTGTTATATTTAAGAAATTAATCATGTTATAATTTGACTTATGAGAATAGGTGGTATGAATAATGCGTAGTTCACAATAATCTCTCTGTTAGGACAACTAAGAAACTTGTTGAATATACCATGTTTCTAACGTTATGCGTCTTCACCACAGCAGGATGAGGTGGCGGGTGAGTGTCAAAATGCAGGCTTGAATGATTTGGATGCTCCACCTCCGATACCACTACTCGGACCGCCTCCAGACGTCGAGGATGATGTGGGTGAAATACACGTGGAAGTCCTCCACAATGACGATTTGGGCAATGTTGACGGAAGTGATGCAGAGGAACAATGCGCCAACGATGATGAAGGCGTCGCGCAAATTCTCAAAGGGAACCTATTCGTTGACGATATTAACCACTATGATCGGGTAGCGGACTATGACAAAGCGGCAGATGATAACAAAAAAGGAAAAGATGACGATTACATTGAAACTAGTGTTTATAAAGGGGACAAAAATGACAAACTTGCAGATAGGATTAATCATCATACGGAAGAAAAAGATAACATCTATAATCTAAATAGAACTAACGAAACTAATGAAACAACACTTACTGATCTAAATAAAGCTGACGACGTTCACGACGAGGGATCGTCAATAGAGGAACGCAAAAATGAATTTGGTTAAAAAACGAGACCGAGTCGAAATATACCACTGAAAGTAAATCGTTGAAAAATGATAGTGACAATCGGACGCGGTCTTAGGAGCAAAACGAAAATAAGATGAACGACAAAGTAGAGAGTACGACCAATGTCAAGAAGGAGCCACTTAGCGATGAAAAAAGGTCACCCAAAAAGGAGATACATCTGCAAAAGGGCCTGCGGTCAAGATAAAATCTATTCCTGAGGCGTGCAGAAGCAAAGACCAGTTGAATCGTGTCGCAATGGAACAGCTACTACGGTATCCTGTGCTATTGGATCTAGCGACTTTCTCAAGGGCTTACACAGAAAAGGGACAAAGGCTTACGAAGACGTCAGTACGGTCTTTAGTCCAGTAAAAGATTTATTTGCCATTTCCCTTATATATCCAAATACCGTTATATATGTCTATTAAGAACCATCGATATATTTTTTTTGGTACGTTTATGGAAGAAAGCGAAGCACAGCGTTTTTAATACAAAATAAGTTATATTAAATGTGGCCAATGAAAATTCTTCAGTTGTTCTTAACCCGAACAGCTTGTCAAGTGTAGTGGGCGTTGTGCTACAAAAGAGCTCGAATCCCATGAAAAGTACCGCCAGCATTCCCAGATATTTTCCGTAACGTGCGAATTTTTATATACACTTGTTAGGACAATATCGACCAAAATGGAGACATTGGGTATGTCCTTTATAGCTAAAGTAATAATAAAATATTATATTGATGCTCTGCATTAATGCTTCTTTTGTCGATAGTATTGGATCACTATGCAGCACACAACAATTGCTAAACAGACGAGGAGAAATTGTGTGATGTTTGTTGGATATATATATATATATATATATATTGTGTTATACTGTTTGTTCCCTCCTAGGTCAAAAGATATGTGTAACATAGTGGATAGCATCAGGAGAAGTAATATATATCTGTCGACGAGTCACGCACCAAGGAACTTATCAGGTTCAATGTGCTCTCTGAACAGAGTCAATCCTTAGTTGGTATCTTCTGTCATTCATGTCCACCCTTGGCCTTGCTTTTGGATATACTTTGGTGTATGTCACATGGCAATTGTCAACCTTAGGGGAATTTTTGAAACCTATACGGCGAATGAGCCGCTCTTTAACCTTTATCGAAGTACCTGTACACCAACTCTTTGAACAGCCTGGCCAGAACGTCAGGCAATACCCAAATTAAACTCTTCTTCTATCCCGTAATCCACCTAGTGCGATATTGCCTTCTGCAACGTTTTCGAATTTACGTATAATATTGACATTTCTATATGACATGACAAGTAGATAAAATGACTTCGTTTCGAACTATACCACCGAACATATGTATATAATGCGAATTTCAGTGAGGTCTGTCTCAGTCCGTCAGAAAGATGGCAACTCTATCTGGGCCAGATTGGAAGCCGCCCTGTTTGGGGTGCCGCGGGAGATCGTCCAAGGGGCGGGGGAAGGGAAAGATGGGAAGGATTTTTTCCACAAATACAAGTTTCAAAGAACGGTAAACGCATTGAAACCAGCCCGACATTAAAGAAGTTTTGTCTTCCATCAAAACCCGATTTATCTGCATGATATTCTCCTCTGGCATTTTATCAATTACACCTATTTATCGTCGTAAGGTAAGCTTGACTGTTGGGTTAAGCGGCGGACGGTAGAGCATTTCTGGCAGCGTTGGTTTTATATTGTGCCGCACGCAAACCTCCAATCGTCGTGTCGACGTTACGTCAACGGTGGCAAATTACCTATAAAATCCCGCGTGTTCTGCCTGCAAATGAAACCAAACAACTGTGGTGTCTCAACTATGTGGCAGTTGATAACAAACCGGTAGCGTTAAGAATAAGAAGAGCACAATACACAGTCTTTCCGTTTCAATAATCATTGTCTTAGTTAACATGTGACTGGGTAAACATTCCGGTATGGTGAACCTTCCCGTGCTGGATAGAAAAACAATTACCCAATGGTATCGTAAGATGCTGAAGATGTAGGAAGCGATAGAAACAAACAAATTTCAAACACTAATCTTTTATTTGTAATTTTAGCATTTCTAGGCATTCTCAATTACGTCAAAGATTCATTAAAACATGCTGAGAAGTGACCGCAGGCAACATGTTGAATCGCGCGATAAATGTATTACATAGGTTCTCAACTAGGCTGCTAAACGACGCATGGAAGAGAGCGAGTGGTGTCTGACGGCAGACTTTGGCATAAATTCTACAGGGTGGATAAAACAATTTTCAAAAAATCCATACTACCATCGTTTTTAATTAAATTGTATATATCTTGTTTTTCACTGCTTTGCACGGTGCATAAAGCTGCAATAATATATAATTGAAACGACAAATATATCTTAGAGTAACATAGTAACACGATTCGCCTAGTCAGTCTGACTACTAGGGCGTAGGTGTAACATCCAAGGGTCTCCTTCAAACTTCGCTTTTCAGAAGAATGTCTTGTACTTATTGTCTCACCTAGCAGACATAATCGTAAATATAGGAATGGCTTTTTCGCAGGATAAAGCCTAATGTATTAAAAACTAGAGAAGATATACCCCCACCCCCACCAACACACCCCTATACACACATATTTGCTCACAATTTTTGCAATAGAGAGAATAAGCTCAGCATAAATATGTCGTATCGAACACGTGCTTAAAAACAGACATTCATTTAATTCTGCTTTTTGCCGTGGCCATGAATTCGTAGCCTGCATTTTTACAGTATACCAGAACATTGTTATGCTTCAAGTACCTGTCAGGGTATAATCGAGAGAATCAATTGGGAAGACTTCACAGAAGAGGAAAAGCAGTCTTTCTTGTTCCTTCAGATTTTTTTTTGCGTATTATTTCTGTAACTATAAAAATGCTATTGGAAATAAAAGTGTTCAACAGTCGACGATGTGCACGCTTTGTTTTATGTTTCTTGTCTGTATCAGTTAGTAGATTACCATAATTTGTCTTACCTCCATCACGTGTCTGTTTTTGGGAATATTATCTATGCGATAAGCCTATTCGTTTATGCCGATTTATCTAGGAACAAATTCTATAGAGTCCAAACGACAGAAACTCTATGAGTTGAAGTTATAATGAATGCTATGAATGAACGATAGCGAATCTTACACTACTTACGCCGCATTATAGCGCGTTGTTTCAGTGTACGTTAGACTCAACAACTTAGTAGGTGGACGTAAGTCTCTTTCTTGACAGTCTGAAAAAGGTCTTCTGATCAGTTGGAGAGTCTTCGCTTCACATTTTTCAAGGTGGCAAAAACAAGCAAATTATTACAATAAAGAGCTGATTTAAGCTAAACACAGGAGTACCCTAATATCATCCCAATAATAATTTGTATAATACTCTGCTACAAGCATGTTATAATAGAGTGTGTTCCTTCAATGGTGTATGTTGATTACCATAACCAACCAACAGTTGGTTCCCTATTGTATCTTTTGAACATGTGCCGTGCGTGCTTCTGCGTTCCTGCAGCTAAATACCCGTTGTAAATTCGCATATCGCATTTTAGTAGCTTATAGTAGAGTGTAATAAGGAAATTTGGGTGCGTTTGTTACAAATATGCTGCAATTAGTTATCACTAAAACAATTTTACGAAGACCCGCAAATGGTGAGAAACGTTTCTCAAACCCTGTATAATGTCGTATAAATGACCAACCAGAGAAACACTATTTAGGTAGTTATTCATGTTGTTTTGTTTTTCAAAAAACCGTAAATGAAATATATTCAGAGGTCTTAGGTCGAATGAGTACGACGGCCATAGAACGGTTTTTTGAGCTTCGACGCTGTACATGCCATGATAACTTATATTCTCTACACTCACATCCTTTTGTGTAAAGGTGTAAAAAAAAATCAACTTTTTACTTAAAACGTATAAACAATAACCATAAAGAGAGTACACAATTTTCGAAATTGGTGGGCGAAAAGGGTTCTCGAAATTGAGAAAAACTAAACTTAACAATAACAGGATGCTAATCAGATCGTCATTTGTAAGACCATCGGCTGTTTTGTATCTTGCTACATTGCGTCAATGTAGTTCGACGTATAGCTTCTACTAAAAAAAGTCGCGGATAGAAAATGGAATATCTCTTACACAATCAATGTAAAGGCAGGCAATGCGCCGCTGTATGCCCTGCTATGATTTGTAAATCATAGAATAGCCTTACCTGTAAACGCAGCTGTTTGAACCTGCAAGTCCAATGTGATTCATTCTTAACATTCGCCATGAAGGCTTGCTTCGTGGAATATCTATCTTTAGAACAACTCCTTTACTATGTAAGCTTACGGTGAAATCGGCAGTCACACGGTCAGACTATTGGCTCACATTTGGGTCCCGGGCCGACCCAGCTAATCGAGTCCCGTTAAACAACGCTTCACTCTATCGCTGATACGATGCATGTTCTCCCAAGTTCCCAAAGGTGATACTTTCTGTTAACCGTGGGAATTGTTAAATAGACCACTTTAAATCTTAAAAATGAAGATGGATGACTTTGATGAATGTAAGCAATCTGGGTCCGGAACTTTAAAAGCTGCAGACAAGTCCTCCCATTTGATTTACTGTGGGACGCAATTTACCGGGATAAACAAGCTATATTCCAAGTTCATCAATTTCTTAAAAAGTTACTAGAGGTACTAGTCTCTATAAATTCTGTATTTTACTAATAGTACCAGGTTACAGTAAGAGTTCTAAAACGAAAGTCAAGCAGATAAATAATTTATTCCACTGTTACAACTAACTTTTAGATTCCAGCACATGAACGATCCCCTCCATTGTACTTGTCGGGGAAGGAGAAGCCCAAAAGAGGAACATAATTTTCATTTTTATCAATTTCGCAAGAATTAACTTTGAGAGATTATTTTGAGAAATTAACGATACTCACGATATATGTGAGAAAATTTCTATATGAGTTATAGAAATATACGGTACTGGATAGTGGGGAAATTTTTTCAGATACCAAAGAAGTCGCTTGTCAAGTATAATCATTATTATCCACAACTAACCTGTATTCCCTTTTATTGTTTGCTTTCCCATAAAATTGGCTATTAAGAGTGTCGACAAACCAAAACGTAGTAACTGGGCTGTTATTTCATTCTCGGCCATATGTGGTACCACGATCCTGAATGTGCTTTTGTGACGTACGGTTTCGTTAAGTCAGCGTCACGCACACGCTCGCTTTTCAATAAGCATGTATCCTTATGTGCATGTGTAGCCAGCAGAGCTAGAATTAAGCTTTTCAGAATTAGGAACCTGTTCGACGCCCGTGCGAAATTATCAAGACACTACAGCAGGCTTGCAAAATGAAAAATATTAGCTTTTCACTATGACCTGCCCCAATTCCGAAAAATCTTTCACTAGTTACTGATACTGAAGATCAATAGTTTAACTTTAGCCTAGCAATTCAACTTTTATTAGACAAATTTTCCTGCCGGCCTGACATCTTCGCAGCATTATCGATTGTAGCTGCTATATGGCTAAAAACCGGACGTTCTTGATTCTTTATTCATAGATACTTAAAGTAAAATTGCAAGGTATAAAATACATGCTGGAGTGTTAAAGCTCTAATATGTAGTTTTACACCCTTCATTTTTAGTTGCATAAATATATCTATGTTCAATTAAATGTCAACAAAATCGTCCTGCAATAGATCTTTATTTTGCCTTCGAATCGTGAATTGGTGAACCTAGTCCAATTAAGGCTAGTGTGCCCATGAGGGCACTTCTCCTGAAATAAAAAAAAAACTACACGCACATAGTAACTACACCGAAGAGCTCCAGTCGCAACAGATACGATCTTGTATATAACTAACACCCACTTTTTTAATAAAACAGCTTAAATTATATCTGAAAAACTTTATGCTTTAGTATAGATTGACTTAATCGTGCGCACCAAATCTTACTAATAACCTTAATATTATCAGGCAGTCGATATCATGTATAGCATACACAACAAACTGCATCAATCTAGCTTTGTAGCATTGTACATAGCTGTTTTGCAAAAAACATCGATGTAACACAGCGATCAGTGGCAATACGTCTCTAGCGTTTATAAAGAAGGCCGCTGCTGGAGCAAGTTGAATCAACAATTCACATAGTCCGTATCGCGTTTTGATCGAATTTCGTCAGGTAACAGATGATACAAAGCTTAATACGTTCACTCGAAATACCTCAAACTAAGTGGGACTCCTTTCTGAACTGATTGAAGATCTGAAACTTATAGGCACGAGGTTCACTTTCCTGTTTCTCTGTGGAAAATCAAGTCGAGAGAATTCGAAGCGTTAGGTGTACAATAAACAACACACAGCAATAAAGAAAGAATTAATAAATACTACTGCTGATTTCCTCCTAGTTCCTCGTTTCAATTCTTTCAACCTGATTCTTACTAACACATCAAAAATTGTTACCTAACAAATCAAAATCAACTCTTTTTTTCTGTATTTAAATGACAGTACCTATGAAGAATGCATGTGAAGTCATGGCGTTCGGTACTCATGGTGTTCGATTAGGGTGCATCTGACCGCCTGATTACAGGCCGTACTAGGTCGGCCTCAGGGATTTCGTTCATTTTTCTTTACTCAATAAGGCGGCCGCATTTATTTTTGCCATTTGCTGTGTGAAGTTATAATCGGTACTGGTTCCAGAGTCCGTATGTTAAAAGTTCAGGTTTTTTCACTAGTAATAGTGGCGCCTGGTGCCAAGCCTTTTTTGATTAGGCGTAATTTTTTACATTCTGTGTCAACTTTGTGTCCCTCAGGCTTTTCGTGTTACGCGGCCGCAAATAGCGCCATACGCCACCTCGTTGTTGCCCAGACTTGCTCCGTCCTTCAACGGCTTCATTCAACTGTCGGTTATCTCAGCTGTCGACAACCGATGATGTCACACAACTGATGCCTTAGTAAAAGGACGAATAAAATTTCTGTTACGCAAATTAGTGGGAAACACGCAGGCAAGTGCTCTAATCATTCTTGTATACGTGATTCTGTACTATTTCGAGGTACTACAGGAGGTTAGACCTAAGGTGAGATTCCTATATGGTTTATTTTGACATGCGGAAAAAAGGTAAGGTTGCCGGACTCCTTATGATTCGAATAGTACGTCCGGTATCGGCGTTAAGTATTACGTCGGACGGCTGGGGATTCAAAGCTGACAAACACATAAAAGCCAAGAGTCGGTACTATTCACCTGACAACTAAGCCGTTTAAGGAAGCCATTCAGCGTATGTACATTGTGTAGAGGTTCATGTAGTACCTATTTATAAACCTCTGTGTTTCAAACCGATTCATCTACTCGAGCGATTAGGGCGGCAGCAAGGATTTCACTTACTAAAAATAATAGCATTCGAAGTTATTCTTAGAAAAATATTTTACCTAGTGTATCATTAATTAAACGCTTTAAGCTAAACATCGCTAAAATCAATATACTATAAAGACTCGGCAAACCCCTCCTAGATTTTATTATATAATGCCTTTAAGTAAATCTTTAATCAGTAATTATTGTACCTTTTAAATTTTGTCTCTGTTACCAAATATCAGACAGATGGCAAGGCTTTTCGCGCACGCTTGCATGCCCCTAGCCCGTTTCTCGTTTGTCCAAACTTACAAGCTTAATAAGAATTTAACCATTGAGTGTTCAACTTGAATATCACCTAGACCCAACCCATTTAAGCCCGAAAATCCAATGAAGCAAATCTCGTCCAAACAAATATCGATAGCTCTAATCAAAGACATGTCGATATTCAAAATATTTATTTGTTCTCGAAACACTGTATGGTTGATTCTATCTAGAGCTTGCGAGCAAGTAATCAAAGTGTACTCAGGACTTGGTGTGGTTTACATTGGATGCCTTGAACATGGGTGACACAATCACTCTTTTTTAAGAAATACACACATTGGCTTAACTCGACGATTTGCAGAGATGGAGGACAATAACATCACTCGGTAATCATGCAGAACTAGCTATGAACAGAATTGACGGAAATACCGTAGTCGTAGATTTTAAGAAGCTAAGTAATCGTACACTACAAATAGTGAAGGAGGGTGAAGTCACGCGTGTGCTCACAGAATCGTCTTTGATTGATTTGTCGCCGATCTGGAAAGCAATGCTGGAATACCTAGGTTTTCCTTGGGTGAATGACCCTTACAGGTCTTTTGTGAAAATTTGCCCGCATTTCGATTTGTGTTTCGACCACAGTTAGCTTTCAGCCTATATTTGGTAAAGATTTACTGATAGGGTTAAGTTCGGAGATGTGATTTGGTTATCGTAAGGAGAAAAATCAGGAACGTATTCAAAGCGGCGCTCCTAATGAGTATTATACATCGTATTGGTTTGAGCCTCTCTATTCCATTTCGTGATTGTTATGTTTGATATTTACATGTTGTGTTAGTTGAACCATACACCTTTTTGTTGTTTGGCTTATTTCCAATACAAAAAAATAAATTGTCACAAGGAATGTCTGCGATGGAAAAATTCTAATACCTAAAATAATCGATATTCGAGTCCTCTGTATGAACTTGGACAGACCTTCCACTACACGCAAGGTCTTTGACGTCATTCGTGTAACGATGTAGGACTGTGAAATAAGAAGCATTTATAGGTCAGCTGTACTTTGAATCTCAGTTTCAACTGTGTAAATAAGTTTCCAGCTTAAATTTTCCTGAAGTTAAACTAGTATTACGTATCAGAGGTGTACCGGTGTACATCGAACATTATTTTCCTTCAACTGAGTGACTGATTCCTAACGGTAGCTGTAAATCAATAGTAAATGAATTATATGCAGATCAAATATGTGTGTGCACAATAGCGTTATGCAATGAGTGACAATGCAAGATCTATGTGAAATAACTAAATTACTATATAGTATTGACATAACTTGATGGTAATTTTAACTCCGTACAAGTACGAATATAACTACAGCGAGATGATGCTACCGAGAAATCTGTATCGCGATATTGAATATCTGGTCACTATATCATCGGCACTGAATAATACTGATCGACGCAACAGCATACGAGAAACATGGGCCAAGGCGCTTCAAGTTATCTATCTATCTAAGAAACGTCCAAATAGTGTTCGTTATTGGGTGTACAGACAGCCGAAACAACAGAAAGTTATAACCAAACGTAGGTTACAAAAAAGTGAGCCGAAATTGAGTATCTTTAAAGCACCCTTCGACTCGAAATACTCTTTATCTAATTAATATTGCCCGAAAGAGTAAATTTGTTTGGAGCTTTATTAGCTCACGCATAAAAATGAGATACTGACCTTAGTTGATTATTCGTTTCGCGAACGTTGCCGGCTAGTCTAGGAGCAGAAGCTGAGTCTTTTGGTGATCTTCTTCGGCTCGACTTCATTGACTCCGTCAGGTTATCCCGTAGGCTCTCACACTATGAACTTGTCTGCTTGGTGAGTACTACAGTAAAATAAATTGACTAACAGCAACGTACACTAACAGAAAAATTGTATACAATCGTAGTGTGCAAAACTCTCTGTATTGCCTAGAATAGTAGCATCAAACCTAACGAATATTTTTGACCCTTTGACACAGGCGATCGGTATTAGGCTATTTTATGGAAATAGCTTATCGGTTAATATCGACTGTCTCGCGAGTCTCATGGTCAATGAAAATTTAGGTTTTTTAGGAGTTCTTTTAAAAAACTCGCAACTTTCGTAAATTTAAAAGCAACTCAGCGCCGTAGTGAAAAACAGAGGTTTCATAAAGGTTGTTTTTCTCATCAGCCAATTAGTTACAGCTATCTCATTCTTACTGCCGCGGTGAAAACTGACCCATAAGTCTGAAGCTCTGAGTTTAAGGCCAATTCGAGACTCGACGATAATTCTGAACGTGTAGTTTGTAACGAGCTCCTGAGCGTAGCTCACCTTGCGGTAGCATTTGATCAGTTCGAACAGCGTTACACTCTCTATCGTGATATATTTGGAATAGCTATAGATTGATCGTCTCTGCTGAATTTATGACCGTATACTTTCAAGGAAAACATTAGCTATGGGAGGCATCTGTTCTATAGAGCATCGGGGAGAGCTAAATCAATCCGTTAATCGTGTGTACAGTCTAATGAGACTTCAAATGCTGAAGGTGAATGCCTACGACGACACGATGTGGCGTATAGCCAAGCTTCAGCTTGAACTCGACAGGCTCAAATCAAAATATGCCCACGCGTTTGTCGCTGGGAAGGAAATCATTGGGCAGGTAAAATGTCTATATTGCACGTGTTGCAACGTTTGACACTTTACACCTATCTAGAATATAAGCTGTGCTGTTTAACAGATAATTAGTAACGTTATTAGATTTTTGATAGGTAGACTGATGCAGGTCCACTCTAGGAGACCGTGCCGTTCTCCAAAAAACATAACTGCTCATAAAATAGTCGTGAGTACTAAATCAAATATGATGCGATGAGAAACTGCAATTTTTAGCAAACGAATATTACGCATGAAGACTATTCTTCTCGATCTTCTGGCGAAGCGCATGGCTCAAACACTTAAAGTTAAGTATTTGCGTAAACCATTTTTTAGGTTCCAGTTCGTGAAAAAAACTCCAACTCTGGACATTTATCCTTAATGTTTGTCAGGTAATACTAAGAACCCGAAACCGACCGTATTTGACATACCGAGCTAAGCTTTACAGCTATTTTTAGCTGAATTTTAGCATGCCGTAGCAATAAGCCGTGTGTTACACATACGGTCAGTTTCCAATAAACTTCCAAATGTTAAACGTGCAAATTCCTTTATATCATAGAATCTCAAAGAGTTTCTGTATAGAGATGCTACCTAAAAACCTAGCAGCTAACAAGGGTCAAACCTCTTGACACACTAAATTTCTGTAAGGACTTTATGGATATTTTAGCAAAAATGTCTTGATTCTTGATCGTTTTTTTTCTGTGTGGTAACTGTATCATCTTTAAAACCCCTTGGATAGCAACTTGTGTTGTTTTGGGAGGAAGATCAGCTAAAAAATTGCTTTTAGATGAATTTGTTCTTGCCCAGCAGGGCGCGATCGACTCGAACTCATTAACGGGCATATATACAACACATGCGTTAATAAAACTAAGCTGCAAATACTTCTGGATCAGCTTTAAATTGTCATAGCGTTATTATATGCATATATATATATATATATATACACATATATAATTCTGGCTTTATTGCAGGTATGCCTGGTCATGTGGCGCTCCGTTCATATAAAGCTGCTCTGCACACCCGGCCGTTCCATCTTCACGACGTATTCCTAACCGGATGCATCGCGGTGAATGCTAGGATCTTGCGCTATAGGATTGAGGGTATTGAATCTACACCGTAAGTACTTCCTATGTACTCGAGCTTAACTTGTAAATCATTAATTCACAAATGTTCTGATCCAGAAATTCTTTTTGCAGACTAAAAAATCCATGTGAAACACACACGAAATTGGCCGTGAGCTGCAACACAACTGCCCAAATGCACGTGCTCTTTAGAATTCTCACTTCCGCAGAGTGTTCGAAATACAAGTATGCTTATTTGCATCTTAAGCACATGTTGTTTATCAAATAGCTGAAAAATCGCTCACGTCAAGACCGGTTCGTCTGCTATAACCTCCCTGCATTGTTTTGTATCTTTATTATATTCCTGGTGCTTGACTTGCAACATCATGTCCTGGTACGTCAAAGTGCAGTGCGTCGACTAGCCTCCTCGAGTTTCAAATCCGATAAGTAAGACGGTTGTTTCGTCCCATACCCGGCCGTTTTGATCTTCTTGAACAGCTCATCTTCAAGCCATTCTATCTCTTCGGCGTCACCGGAGCCGTATCCGCCGCGCAAATCCCGCAAACCAGATACTAGTGCCACCCGAAGCTATTAATATCTCAGTGTATTAACTGGTTGACCTTCGTTCACGATCCTCCGATATTATTATTCACATATTTTAGAGATAAAAAAAAGCTTATACACGCAAGCCTAATCCACCTTTCGCCCGTAAATTTTATTATGTTAAATATCTGTCGTGACATCAACAAATGCGCTACCTTAAGGTGTACAAACTTACAATTTTCGGAATTTTAGGGATGCACAAAAACATTCAACAAGAGATCTGTCACCTGAAAATAACTTACCAAAAGAAAATCCTTTCTAGTTCGGAAGTAATTTAGCACTTCTGGCGTAATAATTTTCGGGACAGGTTCCAAGGATATTCCTGTGATTACATCGCCAGGGAAAATCTGAAAGCATGGTTGTTGTCGTGATGATATACCAATTCAATTTTACCGCCATGGTTCAATCAGAAACTTGATGACGGTAAGACGTCAACAATAAAAAACCCAAATAGGACGCTGTAATAGCTTATGACAAAAATCGCTTAAATAGTTACCCTGGAATGAGCGTTCATTCTACGCATCGTCTGAATGACTACCGGAACCTGATTTTGTAATTGAGTTGAACTCCAGTATCGTGCTACGCTAACGACAATTCCGAAATCGCTCGGGCAAGAACTACCTTTTCCACGTTATGATTAAGAGACCGTAATAAAATGCAGAAAACTGTTTTAACGCCTGCAACGGATGATGCATAAATGAAGAATCGTAAAATGAAATGTATGCAAGCAGCCTGCTGTGAGACCGTTGGCTTCTGCGCGTAAATGGAAACTATACAAACGCCCACAGCTTGATGGCTCCAAAAAACATTTTCCCATCGAAAACAACTAAAACTACAACTATTTGAATAAAATACGAATTTTACATTTTGGACCTGAAGCCTTGGTAAATTGTATAAGAACTGCTTGAATCTTCTATAGTTCATAGCTCGCAGAGTTTCTATCGATGAAATTTGTAGGCAAAGGATAAACGCGCTTCTCTTCATTTTAAAATTGTATGTATAAAAACGTGGGAGATCATTGCAAATTCAAAATCAAGGGATTTAAAAGTCCTGTAGAATCCCGAGTAGTTCTAGCAATGAATGAGTAAAATATTCGATTGGGCATGATACCAGTTTCAATATTTATTGGAAAGGCTTTGATCGCATATATCATTCATCAAACTATAGCAGCTACAGCAGTAAAAACCTTTTTTGCTGTGCGCAGAAAATGTAAAATGAAAATTTTCTACCTTTTTTTATTTTAAGATTAAATAACGCGAGTACATACTGCGAAGAAGCCCGCTTTATACTGCAAGTGACCCTCCTGCCACATTATGAACAATGTCAAGTTCGGCTTTTGACAAGCTAAATTTGCTATTATTTAACTAATTTAAAGTTAGAGCGAAATTCACACAAAGAGTACCTTGCTGTTGAGACTGAACACCTTGTTGAGGATCGGCTGTTTGAGCTCTTTTGCTGCGTCTGTGATGCGATACTGACTGGTTTGACGAGTATTTCGGATTTCGCAAAAAAAGGAAGGCTAAAGAGAAAGGCCTGTAGGAAGTTCGGGCTCCTCGAAGACGTCTTCCGCTTCGACAACTATATCAGCTCTATGCTTTTGAATGCACTCTGAGAAGCGCTTTGCTGTCAAAGTATACAGCTTGTTATGCTTTTTCACGTCCTATAGGATTACGCAAGCGCACTTTTTTTTTAATTTAAGTTTTACCAAGCGGACCCACACGGGCTTGCCCATGTGATTAATACGTATACTGTTTTTAGTAAAAGCAGATCGTATTTTAAAAAACCTAGTCGCGGTGCCAATCCTGTAGGACAAGTTTAAGGAAGTCCGTAATGTGTACAGTAAACGTTTCCTAGACATCGTCAGAAATGTTAAAGTTAACACTGGACTTGGCAGCGCCAATCGAATTTTCATTATTGCGACATCATAGACGTCGCACCTTACCGACCTTGAAAACTTCAACGCTAAACCATTTTTGCTTCTTTTTTTCTGCCTCAGGCGAAGTCGTTGGCTAGTATTGACCTAAATAATCTTTCGAAGGTAACCCCGTGGGTTGCGGTGAAGAAGGCTTGACATATGGGCCTTGTCCTCCGGTTGCAGATGAGCTACAGGGTTCTGTTTCAACCGACCCTGACAAATATTGTCTTGGAGCTGACTAACCACTTTTGTCTTACGAAAGGGTGTCCATCCGTTTGCCAGCTGGAACACGGTCACTCCGACAGCCCATCTAGGTTGGATTGTTAGCAGTAAACTAGCTACGCATTTTCGCACATCGGCCTGTGGAAGTTCTAATAAGCTCCATTTTAATAACCAGATGTACAAGACTAGGTGTGCGGAAAAATCGCCGTTATTTCAAAGCTTCTTATCCTTTTCCTAAATTAAGCTTTTCCTAAAGTTCCTAAATTAAGCAGTTCGTTACTTCGCATTTCCGCGTTTGACGATAACACGCGCACGACTCGAAGGGATACATACCGATCGATGGCTCTCCCATACGGTTTTTTTAACCGTCTCATTTGTCAATAGGCAGTCAGGCTTACGTATCGGCCTTCGCATAGCCTTAGCAGTGTCAGAATCGATTAGTTTAACGCGGCGATCAGGCATAATTACTGCGTTTGAAGTCTAGCAAATAGACAAAATTTCAGGACAGCCAGACATTAGCTAGCTGACTGAACGCGAAAATTATGCATTAACAGTATTCCATACTCGAGAGAAATATATAAAGGGTTTTCATGTAAAACGGTGTGCATACTTCAACATCACGATGAATAGAACCTTTGAAATGTAGAAGCTGAATGGCAAGTCCTAGCCTAGCGAGCACTAATTGCAGCACATCATTAGGAAACACTTTAGAGACCTTGAGCGCCTTATGAAGATCTACGCTGCGCACGTCTTGTACAACAAAATATGCAAAGATGCCTGCATCGGCAAACATGGATGGCTCACGTTTGTCGATGCAGGAAACCTTGGAACGCCTACCTTTGGTAAAATATATGAAAGATTACCTTCTTCTTAACGCAAAAATGAACCATCAAAGCTTTCCTTCGTTTGACTTCCAAAGAGTTTAACAACTTCCGAATTAGTAGAATATGCATATGTTGAAAGTAACACTAATTTTTCTAGCTGGGACGAACTTTACGGTAATCTCGATATCACCAATCCCGAATACTAGATAAAAAAAAATTTAAATAAACAAATAAAAAAACATTTGCGCTAACCGCTGTAGAACCTACTGAAGAGCATGGCTTGCTTGTTATACGATTACAACTAGTCTTTAGGCCACTTTTAGGACAGTGCACGTTTGTTTTAGTAGGACACTATTATGTTGATATTGATATACATATGATAATATAATGCTAATATATTGGACCAGTATCTTAGTCCATATTATCATATTATTAACAGCCATAAAGTATGGTTAGAGATTGGAAGGAGAAATTATATTATTCCCTCTCATCAACTACCGGCACGGAGAACACCTGTCCGCCATCATAGAAGGTCATATCGTAATAACGGTAAATATAATGGTAATCTGAAAATCAGTCAGTTGAATTATTGGTCCTTGTGCCGGTATGAAATTATTGAATTATATTCTTATGGCTATAGCCACTGTATCAATGTGTATCTTCATTCCATCGTAACTTAAGCGGAACCAAGTCTACAATGAGAAACTTAAAAAAAATAAAAATTTTTTCTATAACAGAGGAAATGCCTACTTTCTGAGATCGTTCAGGAGTCGTAGGGCAATCAGATGGCTCTGTTCCTTCATAGAAAACTGTCGCGGTGCTTCATCCAGTTGACACTTGTTAACCATTGGAATAAACGCCCGTAATATGGCTCTGCAGGAGTGCACTATCCTGCGTAGAGGTACAATCCGAAAAATGAGAAGCCAAATAAAGGGCCTATTTTGTCTAAAAAAAGATATGAAAATCAAGATAACTTAAGGAAAATCGATGTGACATTTTTACCGTGGTATTTGCTTGATTACGGTCTGTAAGAAGAAATATAACTAAATAGTGAGTTGAATAACTTCTGTAAAACAATTCTAAAGCCGTAATTTCATTACAAAACATCAGTGCTCCGTTGGCTGCGCCCGGAGGAAAACACTTTTTCCGTTGAGGAAAAACGCCTATTTCTGACAAATCGGCATACCCGCCTGGGCATGAAGTTTATGACCGGCATGAGAGCGGCAGACCTTCTGCTTGCTGCCAACGGACCGAAGACTCAAAATTTCCTACTCCCATTCGAGTCGGCATCTGATATCACGTACAAATTTGTCCCTTGATATTGCTCATATAAATTTCAACCCTACTAATATACATAGTATATTTGTATATGTCAGCACATCCTGCCTGATGAAGTATTTGCAACCAATTGCTGACACAGGTGAATCATTGAAAGCTTCATTTGCAATCAAATACGAACATCTATGAATAGACATTCTTGATAACAAGTTGACTTCGATTACCTAGAAGAAGAAGAAGAAGAAGAAGACACCATTAACTTCGACGATTAGTCGCTCCTTTAATGATTGCACCTTATAGTCGAATACAGCATAGGTACGCCTGCCATGTATCATGCATGCTTATAGTCCACTCTTTGGTTGAATTTGAATACCACCTTTGTTTCTCCCTTCAGATCTGCGTGTTTCACTTAGCCACGTCTATAGATCATTATGTGATACCCAGCAACCACTGTTACCTCGTCAGTCATATTCGCTTCGATGAAGCGTAATCAGCTGTGATGGATTTGGTCCTCTAGAATCGTGCGAAAATAAGAGTAGCTCATGACACAAACTTTTCTTACCATATTCACGGAACTTCTCAGAGCTTAGTCTTAGAGCTAGTTCAGCGACATTGATAAAATCGAACCTCTACATTGATACTTGTAAGGGGTGTTAATATTTCACGAATATTCCCGTGAACAAATTAACCACAACAGTTTTTATATATG
>NW_019213983.1:23338-65158 GCF_002532875.2 Varroa jacobsoni | reverse complement strand
ACAGACAGACAGACAGACATACATACATACATACATACATACATACATACATACATACATACATACATACATACATACATACATACATACATACATACATACATACATACATACATACATACATACATACATACATACATACATACATACATACATACATACATACATACATACATACATACATACATACATACATACATACATACATACATATAGATAGATGATCGCTTGGCTAATGTATTAAGAGGATCACTATTTATGACAATTCAAAAAATACGAAAACGCGCCATAGTCGCGCTATATATATACGTTTTTAGGTTCATGGATGACGTGAAGGCTCCACCATAATACGCTCATTTCAATTCCAAACGATAATTAGATCTTGTTCGATATGGTGATCTGTTACCATGTTTAACAATTATATAGACATTAAAACAGACACAAACAAACTGCCAAAGACTCCGGGGTGGTTTCACACAAAAAGGGTTCACTTTAAAAAATATGCCCGCGTCATTTCAAACGACTCGATCGGCTAGAACATAGCAGTCGCAAGCGTCAACCACCTCGGCAGCTTCGTTCTCTATGAGCTACTGCCATGCTATAAATTCAAATGGCGCTATGAAACAATTGATAGAGGGACAGCAATGTACATTTATCGCTTATAAACTAAATTCGAAAGCTTTCGGTTACTAAACAAAATAAAGGCAGAACGCACTAAAGATAGATAGCAGAGAAAATTCTGATTGGCAATTTTTCATCTCAGTAACAAAGAGATTCTCTCAGCGTAATACTAGGTCAGCAGTTGACTTTTCTCTGTTGGCTATTCTCAATGGACCGATGTGAGACGTCAACTCGGCTCGATTTACGCTGACTACAGCGACAAACTCAGCCTCAGGTGCCTCGACGACGTATCGTTTTTGTTCTTTCTTAGGATTGCATGCCGACCAATAGTATAACGATTGACTCAAGGCTGCACTTTATAGCTTTGTTCAATGCTGTCTAGAACGTGGACATGTTACTGTATAGTAATACTGTATGGGTGGCCGGCCAAAGTGATAACCTGAACTACGGATTTTGGTAGAGATCAAAAACCTTGGATATTGGTGTGCGCATTTGTTTCTATTTAACAAATGCGGGAAGCTTTGCATGGTGAATTCTCTATGAAAATTTATTTGTTATGAAGCATATAGCAAAGCTCGTTCTCCAGATGGGTCAACGTTTCGTGACAAACGTGACGTTTTTAGCTGACCACAGCAGCTTCGAGATTACATCATCCAGCTTTTAGGCGAATAGGTTTCTCATACAATCAGGCCTGCTGAGATTGCCTACTGAAACTTTCGTAGTGCTGCTGTAGGCTTGCTGCAGGTAAATGTGAAAGCCTTCATATTCAGACCGTATATGTCGCTGCAGCATCCTACAAGAATCCGCTTTACCACGTCTAACTTTTTCGACCTCATTTACTCAGGTTTTACATATGCACAGCATTATGCGAGTGGAACCCGTATCACCAAAAATAGGGAGTTGTTACCATAAAAAGCTACACACGGGGAAGAGCTTCCGATTTTTCTCAACAACAGACCAATCCAGGTATGTTCCTTTAGAAAGGCAAGTATTTTCATGATCGAACAGATGATATGAGTCGAAACGATAAAATATAAACTTGTCGGGATCTACTAAGAAATATGGCTGGTGAATTAAACTCCAAATAGATAAAAATAATCCATGCAGGAGTAAACAATAACACAGAACACGAATGCTAGCTATATTTTCTTTTATTGAATTATTTTATAGGATGAATATTTGTGTGTATGTGCAATGCTTGTGATACGTACATTTTACTAGAATTGTACAAATTAAGACTAAAGCGTTTTTTGATCAAATTAAGTACCACTACGGTTATTCTGTGGTTCTGGAAGTTCGGGTAATCTGGCAAGGAGGATGTAGCCTATCAGGCGGCGAAACTAAAAAACAATGACTTTCACTTTCGGTAGCCATTATCTCCGTCATATCGATCACCAGCTCAAACGGACATTTCTAATGTCGCATTCCACAGGTACCACGAGTGGCAAATAATCGTTCTCCTTTGCCGTAGTGCAAAATCAGTGGGTTAACAAAATTCCGCTAATTTACATGTGGTATCAAGGGCACGCGCGATATACATTTATTTGTACAACTGTAGAATCTTAGAATCTCCAATCTCGGAAACATCTCCGATGTCTCTAGTCTTGAGGACTTGGAAACGTGGATCGCTGTGGTTTTTTTGGTTCATTACGCAGAAACTAAGGAAAAAACCCAGGATAAATATTCTTCAAAAAATTCAAACGATAAAAAGATTTGAATATCTCTAGCGAAATGTCTCACTTAGAATTAGTCCAATCAAAACAGCATTTTTCATACATTCAGAACTGTTCGTTGTACACCACCTTATAGCTTCGGCATCCACTAGGGAATAACATACATACATACATACATACATACATACATACATAAAATACATGGAAGTCAATAATAACTCCTTTCTTTTGCTGAGGTGAATCAACTGGTAACTTCACCAGTACAGTGAAGCTGTGTCTGAACGTAAGTTGTAAATCTGGTAAAGAGCTAATATAACGGATCCTACCCGCCACAATTATGCCAATACGCTGACAGAGCGCTTCGCACTCTTCTATCGAGTGAGAAGTCAGCATGCACGCGTGAGGTGAACCTACTCCGCGTTGAAAAGCTGTTAGCGCATTGCCAAACCTTTCGACACGCTGTAGTGTCGATGCTCGCCGTTGGCTCAAGGAAGAGAAGCGGCGGATTACAGACAATTGTTAAACCGCTGCACAGTTTCTATTTCGTTCGACCACTGAAGTTATGCATCAACTTATCAGCATGGTCTGACAGATCGGTGGTATGTACAGTCAGATCACAACACTTATTTTGCGCGATGTTTTCTCTTTGTTGCTTGATTAGACGCCCTCGTCAATGTTATTGTTGTTGCCCAACGGTGTTTAATTAACTATTAATTTTTTAGTAGTCATCGACAAAAAATATTAAAAACGTTCTTGGTATCTGGCTCTTGTTTATACCCAATATACTCATATAACAATATCTTATCTGGTGTTTCTTTTTACCAATAAGCTTTGCTTGATCAAATTCAAAATGCTCGTACGTTGCTCATTAGGGCGGGCAAGATCAATTTTCTTTACAGACAAAAAAGATTGCCATTCATCGGGGGCAAGAAGGTGAAAGCATCTTCGCCTCACTGTATATAATTTGCTTCCGTTATTCCTTTTCTTAGCTAGAGGCTCTAACTAGAATTTTGGCTGATATTGCTGTCTATCTGCCTATCCCTGTCTGCTTTGCTTCATATCGAATTTGACCAGGTCATGAGCAGAACAGCCCCAGAGGGTATAGGTCTTGCAAGATATCCACCAGTGGCTGCCCTTCCTTCCAAGTACGTCGAGCTCACGAAAACGGCCCTAAGATTCAAATCTTGCCGCCACGGTGACCTTACCCATGGAAGTAATTCGCCTGGCTTGATAAAGTTCTTCCTTGTCCCAAATAAATATTCGTCTGTAGGAAGTTCGTTTGCGGCGGGTGCATCAATTGATCAATTGCAGTAATTAGCTCGCGCTCAGTATGCGCGTTTTGAATGTATTCAGATGTAACAGAACAAAACCGTATAATACGCATAGATACAGTTCTTAATAATAAAACCTACTTAAATGTCTACTAGCTGAACTTGCTTATGAATATCGGTCGACGTAGCTTGCAGCATGCGATATCGGTTCCAGTACACAGTGGCCACTTTCGGAAACCTAACAGAATTGTAATGTGGGAATACTTTGGATTGGAGTTGGAATAATAGGATCGAAGGTCGAACAAGTTTCAGTGGTGTTTAGCAGCTTCTAAATCACGCTTGTCTCTGACCTAAATTGAAGGTATTGTTCTATTAATCTGTATCGAAAGACTCACGTCGCGTAGGACAGCGGTCAGCAATGGTCAATAATAAACTCTGGGCTAATCTCCTCAGCGGTGAAGGGACTTAAGATGCAACGATTTTGAGAAATCTTTATGTGTAACAATGGCTATGCAAGCAGAACACGAGACCAACGCGTTTAAACCTATACACATACCCGGATTATATCTTGCTTTGTAGATAGACCTAAAAGCACCGGCTCCAAGAAGCCTTTCTAGGGTGAAATCGCTAATAAGAGAGAGACACTGAATGGCTAGTTCAGGTCGATTCTCGAACGAGGCTACAGCACTACGCTCTGAACGCTAATCAGCCACCCAGAAGTATATCGTAGTTTCGTTTGCGTACTCTGTTGAAAGGAGTAAACTGCACGAAAGCGATCTTTTATGAGAAAGAATCCAAGATTATTTACGTTGAAACATCTCCAGTCCACTAACGACTTGACGATTTTGTTTTTCTTTTGCCGCAGTGTAAGAAACGGCTCTTCTGCCGTCGCTCACAATGACTACTGCAACTCAAACCACTTCGTCGCTCTTCTTACCGGCACAGAGGCGCCACATCACCACGAGGCATCCGACAGTAAATCCTTCTGCTTTTCCTAATTTTTTTTTGTATATATAATTGTACCCCATTCTTCTGCGTTCTCAATGTTTCTCTGTAGTAATACTGATTTCGGCTGAACCTGTGGGAAAAATGTGTACTAAAGACGAGGTTGCACCCAAGAAGCCTAAGTTTAATGACATGGTCTCTGTGCGCAGTTATCACGAACACACATGTTCCGAACTGATACTTTAGTTCTTATAAATTCAGATATATTATTATAGTAAAATAATTACGCAGTGAATCGATAAGAACTAGGGTATCGCCGTATGAGTCCGGAGTCGAACGTCCTTCTTGAAAGTGCGACGTGATGTTCACGCCAGCACCGCCGGAGTAACTGAGCCCGAAGCTAAATGCGTTAAAAGGTATTTATGCCCAAAATTATATTCATTCCATTCAATGAAAACTTAGAATGAGAACTTAGACATCACGAACACGTATGCCGATTACGCAAGAAAAAGAAACACCCAGGAAAACGAAAATAGACACCTATTCGTTTAATATTTGAACTGCTGGTTTCATATATGTTTCTTACAACAAAACCTCGCTTTATTTTATATATACATGTATATATTTTGTTTGTATATGTATATGGGCAACACTTACCCTAAAATATCATCGAACATAAGGCTGGTTACTTTTGATCCATCGAAAGCAATCAAGGTATCGCCTGAATACACATACAGTAGCACAGTAACTAATGTCACGGAAGCTTTCGTAGTTGGTTCATAGTAGGAGCCTACCCGACGTTTGAACATATTTGAACCAACGCCCAATCCAATCGCGACCTACAAAAGTGCACGACGCAGAGTAACTCTTATACGATCATTCACTACAAGGAAGCTCACCGCGACGTTATGTGAGCTACGAACATGTATGTTTGAGAAAATGCAAAACAAGGTGGTCGTACACACTACTTCAATCGGTTTGAAATACCCCAGAACAAGACGCGTATCTGTTCGGCCCAAAGTAGGCAGATGGTCTCGGATGAGAGTGCCGTCACAATCATTTTAGCAGCCTTCAACTTGCGCTCGCAAGCCGTCGATAACGCTCAGCCCATTGACAGCTAAACCCGTATTTTACCGTATCATCTAATTATTCTAATAATAGTAGTAAGAATAATGAATAATATTCCCGGTCACTGTCTGCGAAGTTTACTTCAAAGCACATTGTCCGGCACACCGGATGTTTTTCATGTGTATTATTTATAATAAATAAAAACCTTCGGTTTAATAAATTGCAATCATTATTAAAGAAATTCACGGATTTTTACATGTAAGCCTGAACTTCGCTGTTCTATATACAAAAGATAACAATAAAGATTTATTAACATTGCGAGTACTTCAGCCTTTAAAAAAACCTGTTTTCGGTGCTAGGGTTTTTTTTTTTTAACAAAAAACTACTGCGTAGGCGTATTCAATCGAAGGCTACAACGGTAATCGCAATCCACAACTATAGGCGTATTCTGTAGTATTTCTAGCGTCGCTTAAGTGTTCTGAACAAGCCCTTTCGATATATATTCTGTGATGCTTATTGCTGTCGGATAAGGGCGATTAGGATTAAGCGCGATAGCTTTGACAACGAACAAAGGCGCAGACGATGCGACTTCAGCGGGTACACCTGATCGCATAACCCCCTGAAGCGTGGTTGAGATATACCCGCCTTTTTGACCTGTTTGTGCTTAAGTTCTTTAAGATACTATAAGATTATAATTCATCAGTATTTTAGTGCTGGTAGTAGCTTTTCGCCGAGGTACTCCTTTTATATTTTAATCAACCGCAATCATTATAGACGAATTCAGAAAAGTGCTCTTTACGTAAACGTGTTGTTGAGTGTTATTTCAAATACAAAGCCCAAACGCCGTTATCTTAGTTGCAGTTTAGTGCTATATCTCGAATCCGTTCTATTTTGTGGCAAACAATTTTCGCAACGCGATGCCCGCTGACTGGCCAGCTTTTGGCGTCATGCTAGCCCTAATTGCTTTCAAGTGTAGAAGCGCCCCAGTGCCCTGTCATTACAAATTTTTAAGGTTTTAAGTTTAAGGCAAAAGCTGCCATGACTTGGTCTCGGGAGAAGCCTCTGGCATGATGAATGAATCTGTGAGGTGCTCTCGATAATCTTTGGCATCCTTGTTTCTAGCTGCCTCATACATGACCTCCCTAAATGCCATTAAGCGGTCAACAGATTGGGCATTGACAATATCGTTGTGCTGGATTGAACCATGTCACATGCTGGCGATCAAGATGTTGATGGGACAGCGTTGTTTACAGACGCAATTGAAATTGCCACGCGCTGCCATTCAATTAAACTCATATAGTTAACTATGCTCAGTATATTGTTGTATCGACCTTCAGAATTTTTCGTTCGGAGAGATTGCAAAATTTCAATGAAGTTTGCTGAAAGACTCAAATCAGTCGGTACAATCCTACGAAAGAGCCGCTTTACCACCAACAATGTTGAAAATAGTTGTGGCGCCTAAACAGAGTGCGTAGACTTAAGCCTGATCACTGAGGATAATCTAACCATATTTGTATTGCACAGTCCTCGAATATACGTAAGTACATCATTATGACACTACATGTCAGTAGTAGAGAAATAGTGCGAGCGTTGATCAGGTGCTTGACGAGAACAAGCAATCTGTAAAGGGGGCTGTCTTTCAAAGCGGAACTGTAAGCGACACCAACGGAGAGAAGAAGGGACAAACCATTCCTCGGCCGGCAGTTCACAACTGATCAATGAAGTGCCAGGTTCATCGAGGCCTAACCCAAAGTGGCCTTTTTGTGCAAACTCCGCCCAAAAAAAATCGTTGCTTCCACACTTTCGTTCCTCAAATTGATCTGTGGAAAGTGTAGAACGACTCACAGTTGAAACTCACTGCATACACGTAGACTATGACATTTAGTTCGGGGAACCGGTACGCTTGTACAATTTACAACACAGCACCTAATATAATAAGCGAGTGCTGCATTTACTTTAAACTCCAAAATATATAATGTCATGATGGTTATGCGTGTCTTGCTCGTTCGTATCGACCTGAGCGAGGACAAAGTCTTATTAAGGCAAATTAGAATAACTAACAAACCACAAATGGTGGAAAAGCCGACCTTAAGTAGAAAAAAGACCTACGCTACAATGTGACTAAAAGCGCAGCATCCGAAACGACGTTTCGTGTCATCGGGTAGACTATGACGTAGCGCAAAAGCTTGCTAATTCAAGCCAACCCGTATGTTGCAATGCCGCTTTTACTATAAATCTAGACAGTAAATTACATGCGGGCATCTTTTTCAGCATTAATAACTTTAATTTATCGAATGTCAAATAAACAGTACCTGTACAGTTAAATGTTCATTCGTAGATATTCGTAGAACATAGATCAAATTTAACCCGGATGGAAAGCTTGTACAGACTAAGCGGATTCGCGGCCTAACAATATTTTCTGAATCCTCCAAGTTTGCATCCGCTTTTATCAGCATTGGCCATTGTTTTCTCTCTAAGGGAGCCCACCTAGTGTGCATTTGGCCTTTTTGCATGTATGGGAAACGGGTATTAGTCATTTGCGTAACAGGCGTTACGGATTTGTAACGATGTCTTATTTTTAAGCCAATTTCCTTTGCGGTCACCTGCAGGACTACGTGACTGAAATGGACGCTCTAACACTGCTTCACTTTATATGTTACAGTAACGTAATAGATCATTGTAAGCATTGTGTGTATATTTATTATCATAAAATTATATAATTTATTACTGTTGTATATTTACAGTAGTATGCTGTATTAGAAGGGCGCTATATGTCCAATATAGAAGGTTTAGATAACAAGCTACTAGCTAATCATATATTTTTAATTGCTATAACATTCAACTTTTTTAATCCTCTTTGTGAACGTATCGATAAGCTTACTAATGTCCGTGTAGCCAGTTAGCGTTGCGTAGCAGTCGATAAGAGCTGAGGTCCGAGGTCATTTCGTCAGGTTCTCAGTGCGAACACGTTTGTGAGGCATGAGGATCTCGCTTTCTGCTAGTACAAGCTACGACTGGTGGATAATTGTGCGTAACTACGTGCGTACAGGCCGTATTCCCGTAATCGTTAAGCGTATGGAGGCTAGCAATGTTTAATATATGCTAGGTAATGCGCTCTGGTAACGGCCACCTGTGCTGACGTAGCGTTGATCAAAGCGGAGCTCATAAGCTGCTGCCCGTATTAAGCTGTACAGTAAAATCAATCAGGCGATGAATATCGCCTTTGAGGGTCAGCCAACAAGAACTGAAGCCTGACTTCAAAATTTTCGAAAAACACTTAGTGAAGTCAGGAACGCAAGTAGAACTGTTTCTATACTGCTTGCGACATTTAGGTTTTAACTTCGACGAAAAAAAAAAGTATAATTCACAGAATGCTTTCGTATGTTGGTGTTCGGTTTTTATAGATTATTTCGGGTCAGCATGGCTTAATAGAGCATAATGAGCATATTTTAAACTGAACTTCTGATATAAACACATATACCAAAAAGATTAAATCGTGACATGTGCGGTACATTTGTGATAGGTTTCTGATAGCACAGAATAATGCAATCAATGTAATGAAAATAAGGTTCAAAGTAATGAGCAATCATATCACATACAGAACAGCGGAATAGGCATAGTGGCTTAATGACCAGGTGTGGGAAGGATTTTTATTCATCGAACGTTGGGCTACGTATGGAGTGCTAATGTATATATATTCCACTTTCTGTAGGTTACTAAATACGAACGTAAAAGCTTTAGCCGTCGCGCTTGTACCCACGGGTCGAGGGGAATCAGAGAAGTTTCGGTTGATCCGAAGCAGCTTTCCAGCCGAAGGCCCTAGCTCGTTTACAGAAGCTGATATAGCAAAGAGTTGTTTAGGGCGCGATAGAAGGCTTGTCAGAGTTCGCAGACGTTTCACGCAACCGGGATTTCGCTATTACGGAATTAAGTAGCGGAAACACCACTACCGTAACGCCTAGTTTCCACTGGCTGTACATTACCGATGAGACATACTCAACGATGTATTTTTATCAAATGAGCTAACTAAAATGAGCCATTCGACGCGACTCAAGTCTTCAGGAACACTGGAAAGAATGTAGCTGACATCCAATTAAGAGGCCAGTTATGGAACTTCGTGAAAACAAAGTTCTCATTGCGCGACTCCAGTAGGTTACTGGCAACCTGTAGTAATAGCGTCGTGAAATGTCCACCCGCAAAATTGTTCGACTCACGAATGCCAGGTACTGCAGGTTCTTCTAAAGAGATTTAATTCGGTCATTGACCTAGCACAGAAGCTGGCCTTTGCACCGAAGAAAAACAAATTCAGGGAACCGGTTAGGTTCGATAATTCGATGCAATTTCTTCTCTTAAAGAATTTTGAAAATGGATTCAATATACTCGCAGAAACCGCTATAAATAAAGGCTCGTGTCAGTCGGAGGAGGTAGTTCGGCTTCTAGAGATCACACAGTCATCTATTCAATCTTCCTTCACAGGAAAGCGTGACGTGGATATGCTTCTGCTGATCTATATCTCAAGTGCTTTGTTAGGGACAACAGACAATTCTATTAAGAAAATGATCTGTTATGAAGAAAACAAACATCTAAGCCCGAAAAACAGGCCAGTGTTCACACATTGGTATCCTTTCGATGTCTACCAAAGGAGAATTCCTAGAAATTCTATTTCGGAAAAAGTATGGATGTTCCTACAAAGGTGTTTCCAGAAATGCTGTACATTCTTAGCGAGGAGGAGTGGCTGCGCATTGTGAACTGCAAAAGAAACAGTACTCCTTAACGCGAAAAACGCCTTCGGCAGTACTCTCAACCGAAGAGTGCTTTTAGAGGCCGTTGTTTCCATGTCACTTATCGCTTCCTGATTTAAAACACCCCTTAACAATAGAACGTGACGTGTGTGAAATCTTTTACCGCCTTATGGTTACCTCCGTAACGGTACAACGCGATAACAAAGCTATCGAGAGGCATTTGAACTCTGTCGTCAAAAGATGCCGCAGTCAATCATTTACAAAGTAGTTTTTGAAACTCTTGAGGAATGTTATTGTATGTAGAAGCCGTGTTACGGCAAATATATGTCCCGCATTAAAAGAACCCTTTGATATAATTCTGCTCAAAGAGGCGACAAGTGAATATATCTTTTTTGCGACTGCTAGTCCGACTGTTAGAGAAAGTTAATCCGAAACACACCTCTAAAGGTTTTTGTAAGGGGTAATGTTTTTAATAGAAACGAGTTGGCTAAGGCTGTGCCTTATTCAAGGTAGCGATTGTGTGAAATCAATAACATTTAGCAATACGTGTATCTAAATATCCTTGAGACATTTATATATGATGTTGTTAACACCGTTGCTCTCTAGCGTTGTGTTGTCGTTCGTTTATACACAATCGTTTTTGCCTCCTTACCCTAGGACCAGGTATACGTACTTCACGGAAGTACGACGAGTCAGCTATGCCGACAGCTAAACTTTAAGGCGGCTGTGCCCCTTCTTCCGGGACCTGGCTGGGGGTGACTAATAGGGTGACATGTTTGTTTCGTCGGCGTACGCCACGGCAACGCTACGAAGCGTGCGTCGACGAGTCAGAGCTTATGAATCAAGAGTCAGTGGATTAAAAGGGAACGTAGTGGACATCTTCGTTTTGCCAACATCAAAGGCAACGATAGGTACCGTTTTGGACAGTCGGGGCGGGGCGTTGCTTTGTAATTAAGGCCGAATATTATCGGCACGGTTAAATGAAGGGAAGCAATCCTCAATTTGATAAAGTGAATGTATAATGCAAAAGATACGGACTGGCGGGATCCCAGAATAGACTGGATTAAGTAAGAGACAAGAGGAACGTAAGAAATAAAATGACGAAATAAATTGTACAATGTTATATGTAACTTTAATAAGACGGCCGATGAAACGGCTGGTCAATCACTATTTTCATCAAGAAATATTTGAACTAAAATCGACTACGGTATGAATACAATAACCAAAGCCGTACTTTGAGCTCTGTGGTACTTGTCTGGTTCCCCGGGTATTGGGCGAACTCTAAAAATCGTTCAACGGTAGAAATTATTCTTAGCGGTAAAAGCCCTTCACATTTAAAAACTTGACTTGTTTTGAAGGTTGACAGCGATGTAGGACATTAGAATCCGCGTTGAATCATCCTGGAATAATTTCACCAGCTAGGCAATTCATACTTAAAAAACGTTTTATTTATAAGCTATATGTATCTTTTGTTCTAATCAAGCAATTTTTTGACAGGTTCTTTAACTACTAAAAAGGGGTTTGTAGTCGCCCGCGTTAAATCGGTAAGTGACGCTAGCACAACCCAGCTATCCCGATATTTATTCTGAACGTGTTATTATTGTTAGTATTGTATAGTACGTATCGTATTGTAGTGTTCAACGGATTTTGGATCGTGTCGAACTCACATTAATTCTAACGGTGTTATTACTATTTGCTTCTGTACCTGAGTTGTCTTTTTACAGAAAACTGTATATGTACCTAGCCTAGAGGTTGTAGATTGAAGAATTGGTGAATGGAGTATCTATCGTTTGTGGCAGAAGGAGGAGCCACTATGTAAAAGTGGTGCCTACGAGCCACAAGACCAGTCGTGATTAAGGTAACCCAATGATTCAACAATGGCATCTATGAAAGCACTGAGAAAATCGTAACATTTAATACAAATATAGGGATTATGTAAAAGGCACAACATGCCCTTAGGGCAGCAGCGAACCACTGAGTTATCACTAAAAGTAAGACATTACATTTCAGACCATAACAACAAGAACGAGAAAGTAAGTCGACCGCTCGAAACAATTAAGCAGCTTCAACGATCGAGGCGGCATTTATTATAAGAAAAAGCAAACAATAAAGCTTCAAAAAAATTCACGTCGTACTTGAGAGACGCGTATCTCTGACATGACTTGAACTACCAATCCGTTTTTATTGTGGCAAAGCTGTCAAAAAAGCCTATGCGGATGTTTGAAATAACATAAATCCAGCAACAACAACTAAATACTCTGACTTGCAGAGTATTAACTCTGTAACCTAGTGACGTTTTGATAATAAGAAAAAGTTTCGAGCTTCTAGTGGAGACACGAAACAAAATACGTCTCAAGGCCGAAACCGGCGTTGGATACACTAAATATGTGGAAAAAAGAAAGCAGAAAGAGAAGAATGGAGCTTGCTTGTGATTTACAAAGTAATTGCAGACGAAAGCTGTAGGTTAAAAGCAAGCGACAAAGATCGTAGTGATAAAATAAAGAACATAATAAACAAAACACTATGATTCATAATTGTAAATAGCAGAAGAAAATACACAAAAAATTCATACGTGATGAAACGTAAACTAAATTGACAAGTCATGTGTCAGCTTCTGCTTGGGAGAAGGCAAAAAACTTTTAGGAGATTTTGCTGTGGCCTTGCTTGAAAAAATGCAAGACTAAAGAAAGCATATATATATATATATATATATATATATACACACACATATATGTCAACGACCAGAGACCAGTAAATGACGCGAGACCTGACTTGTAAATAGATATAAACAAGCTATAAATAACAGTGAAGAAGGGATTACGATGCGACTACCGATAGAGAGAAAACAGCGCTCGTCCTTCGAAATCCCGCCGTGCGAAACCCGGCAGTAGTGTGATCAGGCACGCCGAAATATAGATAGCTAATAGTACGAAACGACCAGCGCGCATGAGATGGGAGGGTGGTGGGAACTGAGAAGTGGATACTCAAAGGCCACATTGTGGACAGCGCAGTAAAGCATTCAATCTTAATTAAACACAAAGGTAAAAATGACGAGCTTTAAAAGCGCAAGAGAGAGAATTTGACGCGAGCTAATGCGTCTGTGACGGAATGTGTGGAAAGTAAAGAAAAAAACTACCTGCCAGAAGGTTGGTTGTTTGGGGTTCGATGGCCACGTGGTACTGGAAGATAATAACAGCAACAAAAACAAAAACAGACATCGCGAAATGTGTGAAAATAAGTAGTAGTAGTAGTAGTAGTAGTAGTAGTAGTGGTGATGAAGAGACAAATAACGAGAAAACAAAAAAACGATGCGAAAAGCAAGAAATACAGGTTCGAAGGTAAAGCCGATAATAATAACAAGATGTGTACACATATATGTCAAGGCTTATTTCAGCGAGCTTCAAGCGAATTATAGGCGGTTATCTAGCCACAATGATGTAACCTAAAACGAAAATCAAGCAAATAATAATAATAAAAAAAAAGAGAACTAACCAAAAGTATCAGCTCGCGGAAGAGGTCGTGACTATCACACGCACATATATACTAGCACAGTAATATTAATTTCTGTTAATATAATTATTACACTGAATTTTTACATACGTTCAAATATAAATACATACAACGATACAGTAGCATTGACGAAATAGTAGCACGGGGAAGTAGCCCAGAGGCGGGCATAGATGGGTTAAACTGGGGACAATAGTATAGCCGTTGAAGTAGGGAAAAGCATTCTAAGAAGGGTGTCGGGCTTAATTAATTCGAATCTCTGTTTATCAGAGGCAGCTTCAATCTGTGGTGTAAATGCTGTTCCATACGGTAGATTATAGTACACGAAAGAGAAGCAACCGAATCTATTGAAAGAATAATCTGGCCAACGAAAACTAATGTATAATTTATCATTATTCGGTCTGTAAAACAGAACCATAATAAGACCTCGCGGCCGTGGTCATGTCCAATGCTGTTCAAGCTCTGCACGGTGCGGCGCTAATCCCGTGTTTATCCGACTCGAAGCATAGCGAAACGAATGGTATTGACGTATCGTATTCTGCACTATGAATATCCTACCTCAATAGACCTGGAGCTTTTTTAATAAGTAAAAAAAAAGTAAATAAAAATAAGTAATTTTTATGTCTGGGGTTATACTTACTAATCATATGCTATTAGCTGCCATTGTGTTTGTACTTATAGTGATACTCTCGGTGTACGATTGTTGAATCGGCACTATATGAATGAATACGTTGTTAGTGTATATATGTATATACACAGCTTTTAGTGTTTCCTTAGTAAGATTGGTGACAATGACTTCTGCAAAAAGATGTTTCCAATCGCTTATTGGCGGAAGGTGGACGAGATAAGTACATAGCGATAGTAATGGACATCAATTGCGGAGTTTTCAGTAAAAAAAAATTAGCCTTCACGTGTTGACGTTAAATCTGAGTTCAGCAATGTATGATATGAACGTGACACTGACACCAACCTCAAAAGCTGCACACACTCGTGCAGCAGCAGCAGCAGCAAATTCACAAGATGCACACGAACGCGATGACCTCTCCAGGCATTTTGGTATCACCCAAGTGGTTCCTATCAATTGTGGACAATGCAATTCAGACAACTAAGTCTGTAAGTTAAGAACCATGTATAGCTTACTATAGGGCTAATTGTAATAACAGGACTTGGATCATAACCACTATGGTAATTATACATGTAGTAACTGATAAATATTCAACATAGCTCGAAGTATAATTGTGAACAACACTGACACTGATAGGGACAATTATGTTATTAACAAGGATATCATAATTATATATATATATATATATAGATTGTACTTTATCGGGAATAATTACTGTTAATGGTATAGCGGCAAAAAAAGCAAACAGGAAGGATGCGCTGTGTAAACGAATTAAAACAAGTGACGCGTGGGAAGAGCTCGCAAAAGAATGGTGCAACACCTACAAACCATAATGCAAAATGTACCATTTAGGTGAGACGCAAATCATAATATAATGTGACCCCGAAAAGGCCGACTAAGGCCAAACAGAAACGAAAAAATAACAATCAGATTGCATTGTGTTGGAGCCTCCATACTACCTGTATATACCTAAAATGAAATCTTATCATAATATAATAAGACATGGATATGACATTGGGGACGTGTATATATGCATCAAATAGATGGTTTTTCAGCGTAGAAATTCAAGTGTGAGATTTAGTTCACTCGAAAGCTATCGTAACGACCAAACGATACCAGTGGTTATTTCGAACAGATTCATAATAACTACGTAACCTTGTTAGTCGTGTGCAGAGAACTGTGTGTAGTCTGCGCAACACAGCTTTGGCTTTTTAAGGCTTTTTCACGTGAAGATAGATAGCTGCCAGCTACCACGTTGCCGGGCCTAGTACGCAGGGCAATTGCTATTATTGATTGAATACGCATTAAACCGGCCATTGCTGCGACGAAGTAGTATGATGAGACCAATGTGAAGCATTAATCGGTAATCAGTCACTTTCTCAGTTAGATTTTAAAACGATCGTACCTTTTCATCAAACAAATTCTCTTTAGTTGGAAAAATGACCTTTGATCTTTGAACTAAACTGACTGTATTATATCGGAAAGAGTCTCGGTCAAACGGAACAGCTAATACGATTACGCTTTACCAAGGAAGCTTCGGAGTCAGGGTCTACACGATATTTCGTACGCACCAGCCCTTCTACAGACCTGAATTAAAGCTAGAGACATTCGTTCTAGCTAAATTCATTAATTTTAACAAGCACCAGCCATTGAACAGACTTCTACGATCGGATAGACCTGATCTCAAAGAGCTGAGGTACAATCGTGCCTTTCTCAAGCAAGCATTAAAATGTTACATCACAGTAGTTAGTAAATTGATAGTTGAAAAACAACTGATATCATTTATTGTAGTTTAGTTAGGAAATGCTACGGAAATAAGGTTAAAATAGAAAGACTCAGGAGGCGCTTTGCCGATTGCTTTGAAAACTGCCCGTGTTAACCCAAACGTGTGTACATGTGCATATAAGTAGGTCTGTCAAAACCTGTCTAATAGTTGTCGTCTTTTGTTATCTAGTCCCTGTATTTGCCTTCGACGAGACGTCAGGTCACCGACAAAACCAAGCCGTGATGAACGCACTATCGTGGAGCTTTTCTGATAACTTTCAACTCAACTGTGGGGTGCTGATTAACTCTTTACATAACGTGAATTTCAATTGTTGTTGTATCGGTAAGAAATCGGTGATTTGAGACAAGGAAGAAAATTGATAACAAAGAAACAGTAGCGATAGCAAATACTACCAGGGCTACATGGTGTTGTGTTCTTGACGTCTTGGCTGCGTCAGTGGATTGCTGCCTGGTCGGAAATAAAGGCATCAGTCAGCCTACGAAACCGATTAAACAACTTTTTGTGCTTTTAGGCTTTCAAACGTGCAACTTGTATGCCAACATACATACTTTTTGACTAACGCGAACAGTTATCGAGACAATTGGGAAAGTAGACGAAGTCCAGGTAAAAACTTCGGCCGGCAAATTTGGCGTTAGCCGTTTTCATCGTTTGCTAAAATCTCTAGAAAGACCTTTCAATATGTTTTGTTTACTAATATTTTCACATACCGTCTTTCTTTCTTTCTTTCTTTCTAACTGTTCTTCTTTCTAAAAAAATTAATTGCGGCGTCAGCCACCTACAGAAACATCCGTACATTGCTAACCTTTACAGATACGATAACACTAAAAGGCACTGCTATTATGTCAACATATAGTGGCTGTTATTTAGGTACCTAGAACTGAGGTTTATTCGAATACTAGACGACAGATCTAGGTTCGAACCCAGCCATAGACAGGCAGACTTCGTTTCATGCTGGGAGCCATCCGTCCGATGAAATGTCTAACGGCGATACCGAACGTAAAGTTCAAAACATAGAGAGATTAATAGACGACACTTGGTAATGCTCTATAAAAATATGCGAAGGCTAGATCGAGACTTACCAAAAATAATAGCGGGTCCCAGGTAGCAATTAAGCGTCTTAAACATCTAGGTTTCGGAAAGTGTTCTCTCTGAACTCGACGAATCTCGTCTGTAATTTTCCAACTTTTCTTCAATCACTGAAAATCAATATAGATTAGATTGAAAACCGCCTTCGTTTATCAAATACGACTTATTAAAAAAAAAACTTCCTAAGGATCTTTGATATTTTTAAGTAGGATTATTAATACAAGATCACAAGGCAATATTATTCACAAAAAGAAAAAAAAAAAAAAAAAAAGATTTATTCGACTGTTTCAATCGTTGCGCAAAAGTCAAGCATTTGAGGCACTTTATAGAAACAAATCGCAAAGGGCGCGTTTTAATGCAAAATGCGTTTATCAGGTGATCTGAAAATACCTCTTTGTATCTAAAAAATAAAAACATTAGATTATATCGAGAACTTTTACTCTAGATGGCACCACTCCTACCTATAGTTTGCATTCAAAAGTCTAACTCCGTTAATGCTATTGGCTCATAATTTTGCGGTCGATGACACAGCAAATATCAATTTTTTCGGCTTAATAATATTGTTTTTACCATTTCTCCTCTGGCCACGTAATAAAGTTTGACCTATTGTAGCCAATGGAACCAACGGTGGGTAACAAATGAACAATAAGGTGACTGTTGCAACAATCCGGAGAGCGATCACCTGTTCGCTATTAGTTTCTCAGTTTTTATTAATAGCAGACATGAAAATAACGAACTATAATTAGTTCTAGATTTTGTATTATATAAAATGTTTGCATATCGTTCTTGGTTTTTTTTCGTTAAATTGAATTCGACTGACTAATCCACATAATGAGTGAAACACACCTTCCGGCGTCGTCAAGTGTATGAGTCATCGTTAGTTTGACGTCACGAGTGCAGCGAAACAGAACACAAATTTCTTTTCTACCACATAGATCTGCCCGTAGATAGCAATAATGTCACAATGTGGTGAAGCAAGTGGCAGTTACCGACCCTCTTCGATAGGCTTACATCTGAAAACTCATCATGATTACTGCGAGTCGTCTGATATGATTTCAAATGCTAAGAAGAAAAGGTGCTCGTATGTACGACTTATCAAACCTTTGCGGTTATGCGAGTAACCTTCTGTGTGACATTTCACGCGTTTCCTTCTCCAAAGGCATATCTAAATAATAGAGTGCATCTCAGGATAAAAAAAAGAAAGACTCGACATGTTTTTCTAAAACGGCAATATCTGCTTGAACCTTTAACCAATTTTTGCGTACTCTGAGCAGAATTTTGCCCATAATTTCTTAATCTTCCATAATGCCTATTATTCCGAACGCTTGATAGTTTTATTGTACTATTAGTTGATGACAGCCGGTATAGTTTTTCAAAGACTATTTTCCTTTATTTCGTTGCAATTTGGGCAGAGTTATGATTTACGCGAAATTTCTCGTGATCTTTAGGGTACAGTCCACTTCGACGTCTCCCGATGACTCACTAAGTCTTCTGCTTCTGCCAACGTCACGATCAAGCGTACGGCACTGATGAGCGAGAAGTACATTAATGACTCCACTGCAGTTGCGGCGCTATCGGGCGTCGTCACAAGAAATATTCTAACACAACTCCAATTCTACGATTGCCAACAAACATTGGCTCTGCAAAAAGAAATCTTCATGAAATGGCTTTTTATAAACGTAGTTAGGGATGAAACACATCTTCGGCTCGCTACATATTAATATCTAGAAACTATTTAAGGAACATCTATACAAATATTCGTCGTTTTCTCATACTGTTCGATACTACAACAATCTACTTGTTTTATATAAATTGCATCCGATTATAGGTACAATTGAAATACCATAACCAATCAGGAGTACTTTAGCCAATTGCTGCAAAGCAAATACCAGTCCCGAATCCAATTAAGCCACAGTTGATTTATTCAACTGCAGTTCCAAAACCGTTGTCATCTCTTACTTAGAGCGATCCTTTGCTAGACTATATTAATTAGTCCACTACTTCATGAATTGCTTCCTCAGCGCTACACAATCTAGTAACGCTGCTTGCGTTCTATCCCTTCATCTAGTCCTATTTTACTCTGACTTGTATCCCCAATATAACACCAAGCAGTAAAGCGGGGCCTATCTGCAAAAATATATATATATATATATATATGTATATATTTTTTTATGGTTGAATATCTACATAAGCTTACGGTCTTACGGAGTGTCGGCAGCGCTCACCCTGCCATTCATGTTGACGTCACATTTGGCGGCTGAGAGGGACGATCTGTGGGCGGAGGGGTAAAAGCGGTCCATCGTTCTTTCCGCTTGCTGGAAAAGCTGTCTGCGGACAAAGCCATCAGCTGAGTTGCCAACAGTTCGGAATGCGGCAAACAACGGGCAGCCGCAGTGTAGTTCAAGCTGGCTATATCTCACAAGTTCCGTTCCGTTCAGTTCCGCAACAGCCTCAGTCAAGCGTTATTGCTAACAAAATTTAGCTTTCGACCTGTACGCGTGTGCCCCGCAGCGGAGCTTGTTTAGCATGTCGTAGCGTCTACCTGTCATTGCTAATGCTGTCACCGTTTCAGGGCAACCGAGACATTGTGGACTAACACCGTCACGAGAAGAATTTCTTAGGCCTTACCCAACGCTGCGATAGCGGGCGGTTTGCTGATGTGAGAGGAGAGGAAGTTCGTCAGGCAGGCAGGCAGCCATCTATGGCTATGAAAAAGCTCGCGCCTTTCTCTCGGCACTATCCGACAGGCAGGCCGCGCTGGGCCGTCTGCTCGACCGAAGCGAACACCGGTTCAATGAATAACACTGTCAATCGAACAACAGCTCATAGTAGATACATACACGTCTGTAGTCGTCATCGGGTCTGAGAGGGCAGAACAAGAAGAAAACAAGAGATGAAAGAAGGTAGCCGAGAAACGACAGCAGTGTCAGAGCTCATGATGTTACATGGTACAAAGCAAGTGGCTTAAACGGTCAGACCACTATTTCGCGCCCGAACAAAGGCCTCGAGACAGGCGGAGCCACGCTTCATTCAAAAGCGAGTCAGTTGTGACGGGGACTGCAATAACTACAGCATCGAAAAACGCAGCCAATATAGGCACGTACATATGTACAACAGCGGAACCGAACGAACGGCGGCACTAGATCTGCATATTGGCATACTATCCGATATTTCTACTATCATGTGCGTGTTTTGAATATAGTTATTAGCGGAAACACTCGCTGGACGAAACAGGATCTTGAACAACGTTGATTAGATAACATCTGGTGTATGACACGCAGTGCTAAAAGTGTGATATTATTGTTCCGAGCAGCTATGGAGTAAGCCAGTGACGCATCTGAACTTCCGAAAGAAAGTGTGCAATTGTCAGTGTTTCGAATGCGTGTCGTAAGGATATCAATATAAGCCTTCATTTATCACCGTTCACCAGCCTGCTGTAAATTTAGGTAGAGTGATCACATAAAAGGCCTTTTGATAACTGGCAGGTCGTAAGGGCCCTGGTACTGGAAGGCCTCTACGTCCAGCTACGAAGCAAAACTGCTGTGAAGTAAACGCTGGTAAGTGGTGCTTTACCTACGCCGAAATAGCCCAAGTGGTAAGAAATATAGCTACAGCGCATCCCAGCAATGTCAATAAGTGAGAATGCCGCAAATGCTCCGCAAAATGAAAGAGTTTTCAAGAAAGGTCTTTACAATTAAATTATATTTATATCAATGCAGACCAACGATGAGACTCGACAACACTGAGGCATCAATGTTGTACGAACTTGAAAATTCTAATTTAGGAGCTAGTTTTCCTTGCTTGGAACCTAGAGGTTTAAAGTAAATGTTTATGCTAATAATAAGCCTAAATACCTGCATGTTGTCCGTGATTTGGGAATATAAAGAATGAGACCATTTAAAATGTTATACTCTCATGCTGATCGATACGAGCGTCAAAACGGCTTCACTTGTGTATAAGAAATTGGCTTTTGTTTTATTTATAGAAATCTTCAAAAGATTTCTAAAGGGTCTACGAATAGCAGTAAGAAAGCATCTTTGACAGAGCCAATGTTTTTACTGTGCGACCTATCGTCCATTTTGCAATACTATACTATAAATATACAAGTACTATAAATATATATTTGATGTTTTTTCATTTTACTTCTTTCGTTATTTCTAGCTTCGAGGATACAGTGCACGAACGTAGTGATCTATTTGCTTGGTTTTGCGATCAGTATAGTTTATCATGACCAGTTACTGATAAATTGGGGATGTGTACCAAACACGCGCACGTTTCTGAAATGTTTCACGCCATATTGTGTGTAGTTAGCCGAAATGTTAATTTTCAATTGTATACCTACTAGCTGTAGAAAAAAATGATACGCGTGACTGAACAAGTGTGCGGGGCATTTACGCTAGTCACAAAATGTAACTCAAAAAAAATCAGAATGACTATTTTTGTTATTTGGGTCATTTCGGCTGATTTCTGGGAATATGGATTCCAAGTGGTAAACCTGTCTTGGGCATACATGCCTGCGGCAATACATTACAAAATAGTTAGTCCCCGACTAACTCAGCTAACATGTGGAACATTAATTTTGTAAAAGGAACAGGTTTTCGGTAATGAACCGCTTGCTCAGTGTTGAATGATTATCACAGGCGAGGCAAGGTGCTTGGCTCTGGAATTTCTGTGCACATGATACGTTCATTAAAGATGAAATGAGCTAGCTGAGCAATCGCTTACTTAAGTTTCCAGAAAAATCATTATAATTCGAAAAATTTGACGGCGCACTAGACGGTGATATAATAAATTCACGTTACATACACATTGGCTAATTGCTTATTAATATATACTAACAGTTTTATTCTAAAGGCCACTAGAAGCTGACGGTACTTGTGTATTTCGTGCGTGCGTGGAGAGTAGAATTGTATGGGATACAACAATTTTCTCTAAGTACTCTCACATGCCGCAACATTAAACGGAATAACGTATCTAGCAAAGCATGCAGCTCAGATGCTGTATGGACAGAGCTCAATCTGTTGCCTGCAGAGCAACAGACTGCAGCGTCCTAACCATAACCACGACCTATATATATATATATATATATATATATATACACGGGTAGTTGCACTAATCCTCCAACTGTCGCCTGATGCCTTGCGGGCTGGCGTCTTGTTATTAAAGCAAATATTTATATTAACTGTTTCCGTGTTGGATGTAGCGATATGAGTAATACGTAGCTTTACACGACAAATGATTTTTAATAAGCATATTGTCATAGTCTTAAGTAAGCTCTTCACATCGACCGAACTGAGAGTCGACAGAAAAAGCTTCCTAACAGCACCAACTAGCGATAGCTCTTTTACATATTACATTTGAAATTCCTTTACTGGACATGTATTGCAAAATAGGACAAAGTTGAGTAAACAGAGCTCCAGAGTCTGTTGACAGGCAATGGAGGTGCCGTCCAAGAGTTTATTAATTCTTTATCGTGAAAATCGCTATCTTCTCTTTTTACCACCTTTGTTACAGACAGTATTGAAATATTGGCCTTCATGTTAAGTAATTGTTTCCCTCGTATTGGTTGATATAACAGTAAAAACATAAGCACTATAGGTACATATCAAAGAATGAGTTATCAGGGGAACTTTTTGCCAGTTGCTTCTTTTACCATAGATCGATCGAGTGATACCGACACAAAGTAGAACGCATCTCGATAATATAAAATCGAATAATATAAGATAGATATCTGAGTTCCGTGAGCATGAAACAGTAGCAGTGGACGGACACCTACTGTCTAGAACGAAGTAATTTTTAAGGATGATTAGTTATTAAATTATCTTACATTAGGTTGGCAGATGCCAAAACGTACTTTTATCACGTAGCGCAGCTTTCACGTTTCAAAAACGTAACACGCGGTAAAATGATTTTGATATACTTTAGAAACGATGAGTTTTATAGCTGCTACACAAAAAAGTGAATATTTGAAGCAATCCTTAGTTGTTTACACAGCTGTTGAATATAGTATCCTAATACCCGCTACTGCTACCTACTATCTTCTATAAAAGCTTATATATAAAAAAAAAAAAAAGAATATAAAGTAAGCAGCCTTCAATCAATTCAATTTCAAATATATAGCCATGGACTTCCTAATTTTTAAGCTTTAATTTAACTACCTCGTAGGCTTATTAGCTAATATTTCGTTATTTTTGTTACTTCCTTTCAGACATTATGAGTTACAATCAATACGTGAGTGGAGCCGGGTACCCTCAACCCGGAGCTCCGCCACAAGAAACAGCGCCGCCTTACCCAGAGCCGAGCGGCCCTGCACCACTCCCATACTCAGCCCCACAGGGTGGGCCAAATTATCCACCGTCTCAAGGTATGCCGTATCCGCTACCAGGAGGTTCTGCTCCAGGATACTCCCCTTACCAACAGGGTCCAGTTACATATCCTCCGTCTTCGGTTGGACCCGGATATTCTTCACCTGTGCAACCAGGGTAAGTAAAGATCGATGACTGAGCGTTCACCTAAACAACACCGACAGCTTTAACTTTTTTGAGGCCGTATCAACGGTGACAACTGACAAATTGTTTGGTGAAAAGCGATTAATGTATGTACAACAAAAATAAGTTCTACGGCCCGTTAAAAATACACAACTTTCATTTCAGACATAGTACTACAGCAGTCTTTCTATTGTACATCCTGCAAGGTGCGCACACTTTCGTTTAACCCAAATAGCAGTTGCCTAGTATAAATGTCAGTCAGACGTTTATATTTTTGCGTTTTGCGTTGCAGATTCGTGCTCCCAGCTCCGGTCGTGCAACAGCCTGGACCCATGATTCCGGGAAGTATGTCAGGCGTTCCTCCTGGCCTTGAGTATCTGACAGCCGTAGACCAATTGATTATCAAACAAAAGGTTGAACTGCTTGAAGCAGTTGTTGGTTTTGAGACGAACAACAAATATTCGATTAAGAACTCGATGGGCCAAAAAGTCTATGAAGCTACGGAAAAGAACGACTGCTGTACTCGAATGATCTGTGGATCAGTCCGCAGTTTCGACATGAAAATTAAAAATCTACAGGGTAATGAGGTAATGCATCTGTACCGGCCTCTCCGCTGCACGTCATGTTTCTGTCCGTGTTTCCTTCAGGAGATTGAGGTACAGGCACCTCCAGGCATCGTGATTGGATCCGTCAGACAGGAATGGTCTATCCTTTTCCCAAAATTTACTGTCCGTGACGCCCAAGACAACGTTATCTTTCGCATCGAAGGACCACTATGCACAGCTAGTATTTGTGGCGACGTCGAATTCGAGGTGATTTCAGCGCAGACGGGCCAAAATGTCGGTAAAATCTCGAAGCAGTGGTCAGGCCTGTTACGCGAAGCATTCACTGATTCAGACAACTTTGGTATCTCGTTCCCTCTCGATTTGCATGTCCACGTCAAGGCATCATTAATGGCAGCCGCTTTTCTAATCGACTTCATGTTCTTTGAAAAATCGAATAACAAGGAGGAAGACCGACCTGGAATGTTTGATTAACTTCATTTGAATTGGGTAAAATTTCCATTAGATAAGGTTTTTTCGAGCCGAGAATCTGAAATAGACTAAATCAACTTTCTTTTAGATAAATGAGTAGAAAGAAAAACATACTGCGACTGTTATTATACACAAACCGCAGCTGAAATTAAAATGTACTAAGATTCCGTCTTCTGTTTTCAACGATGCAGAGACCATATTTACTTGTGGATGTGTACAAGCGTAGAAGTAGCGGCAAACAAACCAACAACCAGACACAAAAAGACCAATACAGAATATTGGTAATGTTAAACTATTACAATTTGATTGAAAAGCGTACACGGCAGGAACATTGAAATGAAGGTGTATGAATATGTGAAATAGTAGGAACAAGGGATAACAGGAGAAGATGATGTTATGGCTAGGTTAAGTGTGACATTTATCTCTGCGTAGGTGGCATTTTCAAGCTTGCTGTGCAATCGAAAAGACCGAAAAGACGAAGAAAGATATTATGAGTTTGTCACCATTTTCAGTCATTGGACCGAAGGTCAGCTAGTAGCTGGCTACTTCGAACGATAATAGCATAATCTTCATTCGAGTAGATGATGTTATCATTTATGAGTCGTGTTTAATAACATAACCAACTAAACGTAAAGTCTGCCCGGTCACGCTGCGAATGGATCTAGTAACTTTGAGCGTTGAGATAATGGGCATATAAATACACAGACACATTGAAAATATTATGTATGGCTTACGACGCGAGATATGTAGACAATTAAAATCCTATTTAATGTCTAATAGGAATCAGCGAGATAAGCATTGCTGTATTTCGTTCCGTCTTCAAACAACAATAGGCAACATTTGTTCGATTCGGTAAATGGTCTACGGGCAGGGAAATTCAACTTATGCCTTAGAAAGAGAAGTGACTACTTAAGCACAGGTAGTTCCTTCGACAAGTGCTGCCTAGTAGCCAGTCGATAAAACAACTGTATTTATTACTCAAAAATCTAAAATTATATTTATACACTGACCAAAAATTGCATGAAGATATGTCGTATGTGCCGTCTTTCATCAAGTACAACAGTACAGATTTATTGACACTGCTGGTGTACGTAAGAAAATAAGATACTACGGATCCTGTCTTGAATCCGTAGTATCTTGCTATACTATAACATCTATGGCATCTTACTGTGGTGCGAATTCCGTTTTAAGGTGTTTTAAGGGAACCACTCCTATGCGTCGAGCAGTAGATGGATGGCAAGGGACGATTTCCCGACACAAAGGACCGCCGTTAAGCTCTTCGAGTCGCGGTTACCGCTGTCCATTTATGCGCTTGTATGTATATGAGTACGTGCGCATGTGATCCTTCATAACAATGATATCGCGGAATATCTCATTGTAGCTAATTAAATTTAGAATGGGAAAAGCATCTTGTTTTCGATTTGTTTCTGTGTTGTACTCTAACATGTATTGTATAGCACGATATTGTTAAGGGGTGAATCTTAATGTCGTGCACTTTGTGGCAATCTATAGTACAGACGAGCAAAATTATTCCGTCGGTATAAAAAAAAAAAAAAGAATTATTCTTTCTCTTAGGTTAGTGTTACCTTTCAGACTGGCACACATGGCAAGTCTTTCGACAGAGTATCACAGCGTACGAGGGTAACACATATCAAAACATATCAGACGATGCATCGCGGCTTTTTCCACAAAATTTCATTTATATTTCATGTATAATTTCATATACATCTATTCGATTGACTCGTTTGTACTACTAAGTCGGTGTTTGTTTATAATTTAATCAATACGGTGGCAGCGATATCTTAGCATAGGTTCTAGGAGGTGCGTTCATAGATTATGTGTGGCACCAGAAAAAAAAGCCTATCTTGTCTCGAACAAAGCAGCAGACTTATTATGCGGAGGCTGAAGATTTCTCTTAAGGTTATGAACCTAAATCAGCCAATAGCAAATGTTTTTGTGTCGGACCCTACCGGAGCGGCAAACCCTTTTCGTTATGTGAACTCGACAGTTTATCTTATAAAGACGAAATTACTTAATATATACAACGAGGTTTATATATACCTCAACGTGTCCAATACGAATCTTCCTAATAACACAGGCTTCTTCAAACACTTTATCCAAATATCTGCTCACATTTAGATATAGTTTATGTATGAAATAATCCTAATATAACGTTGTCATCCTGTAAAATATAATTAAGTGGAGTAGATGAAAAGGTAAGGTCCATAAAATTTTTATTTATTTATTGGGGTGTTCGATAATGGGTGAGCATCGATTGTGCTTAATATGTCATCAGACGAATCTGATAATTTCACCTTAGGGTTAGTCTGTGTACATCGAATTTATATATAGCCGATGTACGCAGCTATCTGTATTATACACAGTAATGAACAATCGTACATTTACCACACATGGTAGACTCTGGTAAACTTGTTTGGCGTTCCTTTAATTACCTGACTGCTGAAGAATATGCGTTTATTGTGATTACAGCCTCAAGCCACAATACCATAACTATGCTGGTTTTAGCTGGTTATGATGATAATGTAATTGAAGGAAGTCTAAATAAACCGAATTATCGAGAAATGAATCGTGGGTAATGTTTCGTAGTAGTTTTCTTTACTAGCTAGCTGAAGAATATAAATGGTCAACGACCACAATGGCAAGGTATAACATATGTTCCGAATATTGTCAACGTGCTAACTAATACTTTGAGGCCAAATACATTTATCGAGTTTTTTTATGAAATCGCAAAATTGCGGTTGAAAACTCAAAAATGTTCGTATAAATTTTAAAAAAGTTCAATGCAAAATTTGAGAGAAAAATCCAACGCCGAAATAGCGCAGTAGAATTGCCAAAGAATCAATATGGTACATATGCGGGTATGTAAGAAATATTTTTAATGGTATTTCGTCTAACCCATTATAAAAATTATTTTACGTATCGAGCTAGATAAAAGTACATTTGTGTTGGTAAAGACAGAAGGAGACGTACTATACGTAAGTTTTTAGGTGAAGAAAGTAGGTTCATAGTTCTAATCGGTAACTAGTTCTCTTCTAAGCATAAATTCATTGATATCGCTAGTAAGCCCATTTATGTTTGGCCTTATCGAAATCAGCTTCCAGTTCTCCTACACTGTATAGCCTTTACTTGTCGTATCTCTAACAGTAGGCCTTTGACGAGGTGCGATAGAGCAAAATCCGAATTAAAACTGAAAGAGTAAACATTATACATAGCTTATATTCTATCGTGATTCAAACTTAAATGGATTTATCTTTTTTTGCTGGTGAGATGCTGAATACGTGTTTCCGTCTCAGTTAAATGGATGTATCTTTTTTTTTTGCCGGTGAGCTACTAAATACATATTTCCATCTTGCACCCGATGCTACCGCTAGGGATTGTTTTGAACGGCTGAGTTGCATTTGGAAAAGAAACGTGTCTAGGTCGAGAAACCTGCTTGGTCAGAACACCAACCTGACTACGTAAGTTCGACCAGACAGCAGAACTCAACTTCTTTCTAGGTTCTAGATTGTCTAGGCTTGAGCATAGACGGCTTTCGTTTTATGCTGGAATGGTCACGATAGGATTTCGTCGTGTTGTATTCGTTTGGGAAAAAGCTACAGGTGTCAAGTATTTTCGTATTAGAAAAATAGTTTGATCTAAATGCCCTTTGCGGTAACCTAGTAAAATAAGCTTTGATAAAACTACATGGTTTATTGGCATACCTCTGTGACACCTAAATAAGGTTTTTTTTTTGACATTATTGAAGATGTCGTCTAGACAAACGCGGTTTACATACTACTAGCAACATCATTTTCCTAGAAAACTATATCAAACAGTTTCACTTTCATGATCGGCTCATTCGATTGTATCAAAGAGGTCCTTTCGCCGTGTCAGTTCTTAAGCTATGTGGTCGGTCCCCCTTGAGATTTTTGTTGAGTAGGCACTTTAATAAACAAAATGAACCTAGTAAAAGTCAGCGTATGCCATGTGGTAAGCAATCCATTGTTCACCAGAACCTACTTCGGAAATTTTCCCACGTCCTTAGCGTTTGAGATCCATGAGACGTGAGTGAAGTTTTGTTGAGCAGCGTCGTTTTAACAAGATCTCTGCACCGAGTCATAAAGCCCAAGACTGCGTGAAGCTCTAAGGATACCACTACAAGAAGAGTCCAAGGAGCTACTGCTATCGACATGTAGGACTTACTCTTAAGGAAGGGCTTCAAAGTGCAACTTAATGTTACCAACTGCAAGAGGGTAAAGGCGCAAATGCAAGATTTAGCCCGCATTTTAACTTGCGCTCGAAAATAATAACTAGTCGAAAATAATCCAAATATGTCTTGTGCATAAATTATTTGAATGAAACTTATATGTTGTAAATTTGATATTTTGATAGTTTTGTATTTTTGTTAATCAAAATTGAATAATGAACGAATTCAAGTTCGATTGCGGTATTTTATCGGCCGCAGCTTGTTTCTCAACTGATGATGTGCCTTTTTTTGTATTTTGTCTCGCATTAACTATAGGAGAACAAATTTCGGGTATAAATTCCACAGAACTTGATGGGCACTCCGATGTCGATCATATCTGCAAACCTCGTTGCCGTCATCACATTGTGAAGGGTCAACACCATTTGGACCTTGGCACCCCTGACACTCACGAACTAGAATCTGCCATTTGCGACTGCGTCATACCGTGTTACCGTACGGCAAATTTGTGAATTGTTGATCAACCTTGATAAGCTAGTAATATCTGCTACTCTAGCTAGTTTGCTCAAGCATGGCCTTCGTCACCAAATCTCCGAGTAGTAAGACGACCGAGGTCTGATATTCTACCGGCCTCTATTGGCGATGTCGTTGGGCAAACAATTTATATCACTTAGTTATTTAGGCTAGGAAAGCATATATGTATATCAAAAAAAGTTTTGAAGTCTTAATATCTCTGGCTCTATGTGGACTGATAAGCTATTAGCCACATAACCTCTATCGGATTTGCAAGAGATTGAATACGATTTTATGGTTCAAGCATCGTTTGAAAATATAATTTTTCGTAACTCACCAAAAGGATCTTAGACAACTTTCCCCAGCCCGAGAAAGGGCTCGGGTACCATGAGGACCTTATCAGGATGCGCTCTGCATGAAGGACTGTGAGGTACAACTGTTAATGTATAGAGCAATGACCATGTTGTGAGGTAGCAAGATGTACCTTTACTAGCTCTGTATTTCATTAGAACAAACGCTAACCTCGATGCCGCAACATGCCCAACAGGAATGTAGCTACCGAAACATGGAAGCTCTGCTAGGGAAGATTCGTCGCTCTAAAAGCAAACATTCGACAGTAACTGTAAGTACTAAAATGTTTGCGAACTGTCTTTTGTCACCACATATTCACTAATCTGTGCAGTTAATTATTAGTCCCCTTATTGGTTATTATTAATAATTAAAAGCCATTAAAGAAAAAAAGCGAGGCACAGGGCCGAGAAAGATGCAGGAATAATAAAAAAGGAGGACACCATCTGGGGCCGATGGAGAAAGAGAGACGAAAACCCAATTCAAATGAAAATCGGAGAAGCATTTTTTCAAAGGACTGACCGAAGCCAATATGTATCGGGCCTCTATCATTTGATACAAGTCGACCAGTTTATTATCGAACAAGATATTGAGTGATCAGTGGTTGCAAGACTAGTAACAAGTTGTGGCATTAACAAGTTAGAAATTGATATTACTGAAAAAAATAGCAATTGGTTTATTTGCCTGTATTGTGGTGTACGTCGCAAATTTTAGTATAAATATACAGTGGCAGAGAAGTGGTACATCTGTACGCGGGATTCCGCTGCGCGTCATGCTGTCTTTCATGCCGCCTTCAGGAGCTTTGAGTGGAAACGCCGCCGGGTGTCGTGTTTATGATGCCTGCCGCGGCGTAAATATTCTCTATGGGAAAATTATTCACATATAATATGTGAATGTATAGGAACCAATAAACAAATTCATGGTCGACAACAGCGCAAAATCATTAGGAAGAGCTCTCACGTAGTTTCTGAGGACAATAAATATTAGAGAACTCTGAGGATCCGATCCGGTCTGTAGCAAAGATACACATATATCATAATTAGGAAAAAAACCCACTTTGGCGCGATCCGAGCTAAAGTGACAGGAGACTATAAACTAGTTCAGACCTCGATTGATCAACGCCAATCGCCAAACTGGAGAACCTGTGATACTTGTGTACTGCTATTATCGTATAAAAATTAGAAAGAAGCTCACCAGTTTATTTTCGAAAATACAGAGAAAAAGTTGTAAAGTGTATTGTTATTAATATAATAAGTATTTTTGCCTCAATCTCGTTTAGCGCTTAAATGTATATTTATGGTTCACGGAATTCGTCGTGCACGAGGCATCAAAGATTAACAATAATAAATAGATATATGAGATTATAGCCAATTTTCTATGTCAATATCAGAGATATGGCTGCTTACTTCCCACTGAGACGTCGTAACCAAACGGCGGAAACGTCAATTTATTTTGAACAGTATTATTTACTGCTTTTTGCTTATCGTGGGGTCATTTGGCTTCCATGGGTACGCTTTAGGCTATAAGACGGAGTAGGTGGCACCGTGTTTATGGTTTCGAACAATACATGTGCTCTACCCCATACAATATAATATTGATTTAATTATCGAGGTCCAGAGGATTTTTTGGAAAAGAGTACTAAAGCTGCTGGAGATACTTTATTTTTATATGGAGTGCATTGCTCCACGGAATTCCATTTTATGCTTTACGCACACATTGGATAATGTATGCCTATAATTTTGGAAAGTAATTGTTGCACAAACAAGCCACTTAGCGCCGTTTTATATCGGCACATTAAATACGTTTACCGCAGTTTCTAGTTGTAACAAATAATTGTCTCCCTATCATCATTCCCTTTTGTAGGAAGCCTCCTTGCTCTCTGAAAGGGTAGTAGCGTGCGCGGCAAAGAGGTGGTCTATGGTGACAGAGATAGCGGTTTTGAATCTCCCGTTCCAATAGGGCACGGCACGGCACGGCACGGCACCGCCATAATGGAAATATATTAGTTCACCTATCCGCATTTGCTCGATTAAGTTAATTCAAACTGTCGATTTAGGCACGCGCCAGGCCTTACCACGTGTCTGAAGAGGATTAGCAGCTCAGAACCCCACGATACTGTCAGCCAATGTCGGGCTGTAGCGTATAATCGAAGCGAAGGAAAGAACCATTAGGAGGGACACATCGAGGTAACTAACCCTTTATTATTCCAATCGTGTTAAAGCAGCAAGCAAATCCCTTGAAGTACGCTGTTTGAATTTTCAGATACGGTTGCTCGACCGAACTTTCATACTTTGCACATTAACTTACCTCACAAACTGAGTTGAAAGCTATGGTAAACGATAACAATTTGCGCATTTTGAAAAGCATCGTCGTATCGGATCGTGGTTGGTATCTCGATGTAAATTAGATTACTAGTAACATATAATTGCTCCCATTTTTCTATTTGACATTTAAGAAGTTCCAGCTAATTGATATGGCCGGTGCTCTGTTCGTTGGCTTCAGCTTGACACAATTTTTCGTGATATACACTTTGACTTATACTTCAGGTGGCTATGTGAAGTAACTGAATTAATTAATTGATAGTTTAGTTATGTGTTCTATTGCGCAAATTACTTCAGTCTATCTCCTACTAGTATGCATAGATATACTCACTAAAATATCAAGCTTGATACAAGTAAGGCTATACAAGTTGGAATTTTTGAGCCGCTATACAGTTTTGTACTGAGCCGCTTTCGCTTTGCTATAATTGTGCCGAAGGTACATTGCTTATAGTTCGAGTCCAACTTGATTGCGTAGTCGTGGTCTCAGAAATGCTGAATTTGGCGTCGGTGTGATCAAAGATCCCATAAGTCACTGTAACAGCTTTGGTACTGGTATGAATACTGTGCAACACTCGTCTGAAATTCATCGTTCATATTGGAAGATAGGTTGTTGACTTGACGCTGAGATACGGCAATTTTGCACATCCTGTAAATTTGAGCTTCGCTAAACGTAGTTTGCGTTTGCTTTGGTGGCTATTATATTCAGCATTAGCTGGTTAGATTTATATTATCGCTGGTAAGATTACTTGTACTTGTAAAAAAAAACTTAACGTACAGAACGAGTTACATGTACCTTTAGTTCAATTTTCCCCAATCGTCAATACCTTTCTTCTAACAAACGTGAGAGGTTAAAACCAGGAGTGAGTCGTGAAAATTTTACTTTTCTAGTTATAATCGATATCTTACGTACAGCTCGATGACGCAGTAGGAACAATTTCTTACCGTTATTTACGGCTACCGAATGGCTAGACCAGTTCTTGGCAGAACCGCCGTTTGGGTGTGATACAGGCTGCTACAATAGTGTTTCAGTACAGCGGAAGTAGATACCTGAGCCAAATCAATTTTTACCTCAAAATTAACTTCGACCACGAGCCGTGTCCAAAATTGGTACCAGCTAATATGTGCTATGCTAAGGGTGGGCCGATGCTGCCAGTAAATATTATCTAATGTTTATTCTCCAATTTTCGTTTATCATGGAAACTTATGAGCGAATCATTAAATCGTTCATCTTACGGATTGCGTTGTTACCTTAAACTCTACAGGGTGGGCCACAAAATAGGACAAATCTAGAAACGGAAGTAGATTTCCGGTTTATAGAGGTGCTGCTTGAACTGCAAGCTTACTTTTTCTACAATTGTGAACTTCGTTCCGTGTATTTCGTTTTAGTGGTAATAATAGGTACCACAGTGTAATCTGTAGATCAAACGCAGGTTTAAACGGTCTCCTCACACATAGCCGATGCAAAGAACTATTTGTATTCTGGTACATTTGACAAATGACGATTCACGTGATGGGCTTTGGAAAGCTATCGGGTGTGTGCAGTGGCCAAACTGAACAGACACCCGGATGAGATCGGTCATCTTTTCGGAGCGGAACATGGCGGCGAGGGTTCAACTGTTTGTTGTATATTCCGTGGAAGTTTAACTGGGCGTTTCCGGTGGACGAGAATAGTTTCTCTTGTAGAAGGCGAAGAAGCTGCTTTTTTTAATACGGGTCTAAAATATGGATTAAAAAGTAAGTTTCATAGTTGCTATCTATTTCTTCTTTCACCTTCATTATCGCGGCATTGTCGTGCGTCAAAATTCATAATAGTAGTTCACAATAATGAATTGCTTCTTTATGCAAAAGGTTGCTGAAGCAGTTTAATCAGTCTTACGCTTTTCATTGGAGTAGTTGCGTACGTGTGGCATTTTGGAGAACACAATCGGTTGGTAGCGAATATTAGAAGTTAACAGGATCAATGTGTTACCTTTTTGGATCGAATTTTTATTTACTTGAAAAAAAATTAACATTTTGTACAGCTGAATTGTTTCATGGAATAGTATGCAGGGGTACTTGGACTAATTCTTGGAGACATACGGTGTCCTCTGCTGGAAAGCGAGCCAGCAAATTACATCATGCATCTTCGGTCCCGCCTTAGCTTCCACGAGAATCAACGCAGCTTCAGTACATGCTTCATCCGCAGCATCCAGCACCATCTGGCGTTAATAGAAATATTATAATATCTATAACTGTTCGCGCATTTTCGTTCTAGTTTCGTTCTATAAACAGTCGCCGCCAGGCCTCGGTGTTTTTTCCTTAAATCGGCATGATAACTTATTTAGTACTACTACTATAGATTTGATTTTAAACATGTATTCGCCGAAACCCATAAGTAGATTTTTAATTCATTGCGCATCATCATAGCAGGACTGCTTTTCCATCCGGAGCATACAAAAGCTGCATGGATAGTTTTTCTTATGAGACCTGCGGAATCTGAACAAGGGACCCTGCGCCGCTGAGGAGATCAGCCCGGAGTTTACGGTAGACAATTACTGGTCGCTGTCCAGACAGAATTTCAAGTAAAAGAATATCGTCAGAGACAGGCGTGATTTGGAAGCGACTAAACACTACTGAAATCTGTTGGATTTTCGGTTCTATTACTTCATCGACATGAATCACAATTGTGTCAGGTCTCCGAAAGTGTGGCCACAGTGTACTGTAACCGATGGCGCATGCTGCAACTTGGTATTATCTGTCAGACTGAAATGAAGTGCCACAGGGCAGAATTTCACGAACTTCGATGAAAACTGAACGGAAGACGATGCGGGAGATAGAGGTTTAAATTTTTTTTTAGCGTATTAATTTTAACGAGCAAGTCACGCAAAAAATCGTTCTATAGACAGGCAACCTGTATGAACTGATATTTAAATTTATGACTCCATCCTTTATTGCCCGCGTCGCACGATCCTCTAACAGACAATGTGCATGCCCTTCTTTGGCAGCGGTTCCCTGAAACGATATTTAGCGACGATTTTTGATGGCGGCTACAGGGCAATTACCGGTTCCTATTAACTAGATAGATTGCCCTGTTGTTTTCTATATTACGCGTCATTATTAGTGTCACTACAACACCTGCGGGAGTTATGTGGTTAGGAGCAAATTATGGCCGAAATATTGTACAGAGTTCGCTACAGGCTGAACAAAATTGTCGTGGTGCTTTGGAAAAAGTTTCCGGCTAGCAATCCTCTCTGGTTGAATTTTCATAGTGCGAGGTGTAAACTTACAGCACAAAATGAACTAAGATAAATTAAGAGAACCTATCGACTGGTTCTAAGGGCTTTGCAGTTTACCTACTGTTTTCTAAGTTCGAGTACGCTTGTTCTGCGGCTCAAAGAACGGTTTCGTCTATATATAGTATAAGATACAAGAAGCCCAACAACTTGACATTTTACCAAATACTACTGGAAACTGCAGAAAAAGCACTTACTAGTACATGCTACATAGCTGCATTCGGCTTGAGTGCTACGGCGGTGAGCGGGGTAAGGTACCCGATTCGCAATGACATTGTCCAGAAGCCTCCCGCTAAAATTGAGGTTTGACGCTTTTTTCCTCACGTGTCTGTAGTGTCACGTTTGATGTGTGCCGCTGTAGTTTTTATCGATAACATTTTCAAAGGGCTTTTTGATACGCTTCAATGCTTAACGGGACGGCGAAAGTTTCAATTGCTAGCAGAGGCAATTTCTATAAATATTACACACATCGATATAGGGGAGCTGGTCCTAATGTTTACATGCTTTTGCACGGCCGTTCCTGACAGGTTTCATATGTGAGAGACATGGTGTTGGCCGGTGTACTTTTAAGCAGAGAATGCCAACGTTGGTTCAATGATAACTACCAACTGAATAGGTTAGCGGCCCTTGCGCCAAAAGTCCTCACACGTGACGTTTCTGTTTCATGCTGTTGGTATATATTGGCCCACAACTTGCATCGCGGCTTGCAGTCAAGCCGAAACACTTGAGCAGGAGGTAAACTTAACCATTAAGCATTGATTTCATCGAAGCTACAGTCCCAATTGCCGGCAATTCGACAAAACACGAAGAACCAGATATAGACAAACTACCAGGCAGCGATTGTTCGTGATGATGTATGTTTTATATTGGTTTTTCAAACAAGTGTCAATTATTAATCTGTATAGAGAATGACAAAAATTACTCTAATTCGTGCAGATATGCCACAATCAGGATGATAGATTTCCTTGTTGCTACAGCAAAGCAAAAACAATTAATTGCCTTCCTGTAACCTTTGTCGGAAGATTTTCTGTATAAAGAAAGATTTGTATAAATGGCAGGTACAAAGAATAGAGAATATTTCCACATTTTTGGTAGACTGATCAGCCCTTTAAAGGCGCTCCGGTAAGTGGTCGTGCTTGTGATGTCCAAAAGTTGACCCAACTTGCAGGCCAAATTGAATACACTCAGTAGAATATTTTGCCTATTCAATTGGTAAGAAGTTTTCGTTTGCTGTCCGTTCTAGTGAGCTAGCAAGGTTCCCTCTTGTTTTTAGGCTCCTGCCAATAAGTAATAGCGAAATATTTGGTTTAAAGGAAATTGCGCATTCCGTGAAACTAAACATCAAGGCAAATTAGCAAAGGGACAACGATAGAACAGACAATGTCTTTCACCAATAGATTTTTAGCAGATTTTTATTAAATATTTAATTATTACCTTCAATGAGCATCAGTCAAGCCCATTTCTACTATTATGGTATTTTTTCTGAGGTATGTGTATGTACCTTCATTCACATGTGATATAATATAGTATAATATTAGATGATGACACGTTCGTGATTCTCCAAGTTCTTGTATGGGTCCTGTCGTAGCTCGCATCTATTCCTGGCGATAAATGGTAACATCTGCGTGCATACCACCCACCCTCCGACGAAATAGCTCGTCCCACATAGAAGGACAACAGTTTGTTATAGCATATATACACTTATTAGTTTTCGTTAAAGGAAACGTTTCGGGAGATGGCTGCTTGAAGATCTAATTGTTTCTCGAGCCGCCTAGATACAGCCGACTGAAGCTTTAGCAAAGCTTATCACATTAAATCATCTTAAACATATGTAAACATAGTGCAGTTCCGTGAGAATTTTCGATTGAGTTATGGAAAACCATTTGGACACTTGCTTGGCTAATGTCGGTTGCAACATACTCATCGGCCAACCACTGACCGCTCACAGATCTGGCAGGCTTTCAGGAGCGGACAGATTATCCAAGATGTTTATATCTATCCTAGACAGGGCTTTCTAATGCGTGCGCCAGTTTCCTAATTCATCACCACAGTTGGTAGATTCTCACTTTACTCGAATACAGCTTCGACGAAAGGGATTCAGTGCCACAGGGACCAAACGGCATAAGAGCCGACGTTGTCATAACTGCTTCAGCGTCTCTGGCTTGAGCAGATTTGTGCTATTGGGATGAGTGTTGCCGCCCAGTGTATGTGGCCTCGCACAATAAGAGACGAATCCTGCTGTTGCTAGTAGAAGTGAGCTTCGGTTACGCAGGAATATGCCGCAGCTGCTGTAAACAGGAGTATAAAAAGAGTACAATTGAGAGTGGAGGCGGATTTAAAAAATCAAAGCAATGGCGTCAGAGTAAATCGTTAGCGTCGGAGCACCCAAATGTTTAGCAACTAAAGTGGTAGAGAGGGCCGGAGCTTCTAGTTAAACTACTAGTTTTTTAGCAAACAATTAAAACTACTGGGTCAAGTGAACGAAAACAGCAAATGTGGAGTAAGTCATCGAAGAGATAAGCAATTTTTGGTAGTCTCACATGTAGTTCCGGTATAGTTATCTTAAGCTGCAAATGTGGTCGTCTACTTTGTTAGCAATGTTACCCAGCAGCCTTAGCTGCCCAGTTGTCCATTTTGCCTAATACTATTATTAGGATTATGTCCGACACGACAAACGTTTGTTTGTCGGTCTATATTCATTTGTAGCGAAAAGGCGAATATCTAGAAATCGCGTTTTTCATTCAACACATGGTAAACATAGACGCCTGTTTTTTGTTGATGTGGCTGGCCATTTGTGCCTCTCCTAACTTACGGTCGTCCATCGAACTTTAAACAATCAATACTAAATAATATTCTATTAACTTATCGACATAAATTTCACAAAAATAAACTTTGGTATGAGAAATTACGTGCGATCATCCAGTTGTTGGACTTACCTGTACAGCGATTTATTGGATATTTAGAATGAAACAAATAATGTGAATTTTATGACTGCCAAATTGCGAATGGGAGGTCAACCAACAAAAACGAACCAGGCCTTTACACACATACATATCTGTAATTTATGTGACCATCACAAACACTTGTCGCTTGTTGCAATATTAAGCTTGACTACAAGAGTCATTTTGTTAATGATAATACAGGCCCAACGCGGCGCCTTGAACACTTCAGAGATCGCTTCATATTGCATTATAACCGTTACGATTTTCTACGGCAGTCGTAGCACAAGGCCTTGCTTAACATGATTAGGTTTTACAGTCAAGAGATCCTTGAGTGTCAACGGCAGTAAGCAGCAGATCGTTCCATTAACGATCTCGAGGTGTTTATCCGATACGAATATGGTTCCTTCCCTGTAACAATGGTACTATCGATATGGTGCTACCTTGTAGTTGAATTGCTAAGGCTCTTGTTAAAAACTTATTTAATACACTGATATAAATTTGTCCACCGAATATATATCAGGAAATGCTAAAGACATCTGCGCAGAACTTCGCAAAAAGGTGAGCCATATGAATAAAACGAGTGATAGAAGCAATCTACCACTCGTTTCCCTGAACTCGGATTTAGACTTGTGAGGCAAAACCTAATCAAGAAACAGTGACCCAGTTAGTTCAGTCTATATGCTACAAGTAATCATCTACCTCAAGATGGTCGTTATGGTGCTACAAGACCACAATAAACAGACCATTCTCTGGAGTGCACATTAAACTACTTTCATCTTTTTTAAGATACCGAATGTCTAAGGGAACTATGCATGTACCCATATAAAAGAAAGTGATTTACAATATTACGTTACCAATTACAACGTTGGCGAAAGCTTCATACCATTACTCGTCTATAAGATCACCCTAACGATTTGGCCCTATTTGAGCAAAAATTTATTTGGGCTTGACGTCGGGTAGGTAAGCTTAAATAATAATAATAATACTTGTGAAAGTTGTAAAATTTCACTGCAAGTCTATTTAAATATCAGCCATATATAATTTAGTGTTTAGTTTAAGGAAATCATTTGTTCAGCATTGTCACGGAGGCGTATTATGTGCCTGATGTCAGTGAAATTCATGTGGTACAATTTGAGGGTGCGTAACACTCGCAGTGGTGATTTTTTTTGCTTACAAGAACTCCGTGGCGTTAGTGTCCTCTTAAGTAACCGATTCTCGTGTCCGATCTAATCTAGTACATAATGTTCTTCCAATCGCACATGAATTTTAAGCGTATTTGTAGATGATGGTAGAAGTGATGGGTACGGTCGAGGTCTGGCAAGCGGCAATAAACGTATAATAGAACAGCTGTGTACTACCAGTGACGCTCTCCCGATGACTTTGTCGCTGTCTACCTTTCACACGTAAGTTGATTTTTTTTCCTCCAAGTCAGCTTATTCGCGTCGGCAAATCCAATTAGTTAAAAAGCAACATCGTTCCATTTATCAAGGGTTACGAATAAACAGAATCATCAGAAGTTTTTTCCCAAATATAAAGTTTCCTATGCTAAGAGTTAGTTCTTAATAACATTAGTGGCATAATATTTACCAAATATGTAGCCCGTCGTGAAGATTACTATTGCAGCAGGAAACGTCCTATAGCGCCTCACGTCCATGTCCCGTAATTACTATGCTAAAATTACGCCTAGGTTACGTCAAGCCTTCTCTTCTAGGTTCTCTATCGTTGATTGGCGAAGAAGAATCGAAACGTCGACTAGTAGAACCAAGCAACTTTCAAGGAGCAGCAATAAAACATTGAGCTGTTACCCAACGAGTACGAGACACTCGCCAGAAACATTGGCCGACCACATCGTTACTGCAGCTAAACGAACCCATACGCTGAGCTGCCCTTGCACCACCCGGACATGCCGAGCAAACCACACAAGGTCTCTGAAACAGCAAACTCCTGTGACGCAGTACTGTTATCAAGTACTGGAATGGAGAGCCGTAACAGAATTCAGAATGCGAACCAAAATTGCGCCCTAAATATTATATTGGCCGGCAGGCGCTCTCACGTACACATATCGAGAAGGGCCAGGCCACGGAAAGGAGGTCGAAACGCTAAAATCTGTAGTGTGTTGTTCAAAGTCGGCACAGCGTTATATAACTGGAACTGTTACCGTTTCGCCAGTTGCTACCTAAGCCAAAAGTCTAGTCGATCTGGTCATTAGTTAGAATAGTAACTTGCATCATGTTTAAGAAATAATCTGTGAAACATAAGCGCGAGACAATGGCGATTCATAATTCTATCAAATGTACTGCGAATAAAAAATTCGCATAAAAATAAGCCCAATTGCACGTGATACTGGCAAAATAATTGGGATAGCATAATGCTCAATGCAAATGGTCCTTCCTTCTTTCTTTCTGCTTGTGCGTGCTACCTACAGCTAACCAGTTAAAATTACAATATTTTATAGCAGTTTACTCATTGGATAAAAAAATATACCAGGGTCCATGCTCTAAGGCTCGAGTACTTGAGTTGTGTAGCACTCGTTAATCTGTGCAGCGAGGAGACGAAGATCTACCATATGTGTACCATGCATATGTAATCAATTTGCACACGCTCTACGACAATATTTGCTATGTTTGTGCATACCAATGGAAGTCAGCGGAAGGATTTTCTATTTTTATTGAACGTCTGACGCTTACATACTGAAGAGTGCACAGTTTCGAGTGAGGGCGTTGTGCTGCTAATGTAACAAAAACAAGATGACCACGTGCCACACCCACCGATCACTGCTGTACAGGATAATTGCAAAAACACAGACGAATGCAAAACGCTAAGTATCACGATGCCTATAGGGAGCGACTTTAAGCATAACAATAAAAATCAATACAACTCAATGGCAGCCACGTCAAGCTGCAATATCTGAGTTTTGGGACAATGAATGTGACAAAAGATGTCCCGACTTGGCCAAAAAATTACGACGGAGGAACGAGGTACGTAAGGTTTTGATCATCATACCATTAGAAAAAGATGGTAATTTTGTACTGCGTTTTATTACATAGAACAGCTTTAATCGCGGTAACCAGCGGATACGGTACGTTGATAGGCACCTCATTGACGTAATCACGTGCTTTGAAATTCAGCAATCTCTGGATACTATGGGTTTGGAACGCCTTTCTCATAATAACACTCCCTGTTTTTATTTTTATTTGCGTACTCCTATATAATAATCGTGCCAATAACAGCGTCCGCTGACTCAATTGTACATTGAGCCGATATAACGAAACGGAGTACATAAGGAGAAATTACTAAAATACAGGATACTATTACGTGAGCGTAATGTGGTCAAAGGTAAAAAATAATTTCTAAAAACAAATCTGGGATTATAT